>NC_088882.1:30338806-30515298 GCF_032884065.1 Artemia franciscana | reverse complement strand
AGAATTGCATTTAACTGCTAATTTTGAATATATAAGTTTCATCAAGATCAGTTATTTCCATCAAAAGTTAGGAGCCTGAGAAAATTTGCCTTATTTTAGAAAATAGGAGTAAACACCCCCTAAAAGTCATACAATCTTAACAAAAATCACACCATCAGATTCAGCGTATCAGAGAACCTCATTGTAGAAGTTGCAAGCTCCTATCTACAAAAATGTGGAATTTCGCTCCTTACTTTCAGTTGAAAAAACTTGTTTATTTATTAAATTTCTGAACGTTTTTGAATCAATGCATGTTTTGACTTTGACTCTCCGCAAAGGAATGATTAAAACGAAATTTGCATACCAATTTTTTATTTTTTTTGCTAAATGGCTTTTTCATATTGTGTTTGAGGAAAAAATGATTTTGAGGAAAAAAGAGCGGGGGAGGAAGTTTAGTTGCCCTTCAATCTTTTGCTTAATTAAAAAGGCAACTAGAACTTTAAATTTTTTACTAATCTTTTTATTAGTAAAAGATATACGTAACTTACAAATGAGCTTACGTAAAGAACTTTTTATTCTTATGTTATTATTACATATATGAGAGGGTTCGCCCCCTCGTCAGTACCTCTCTCTTTACACTAAATCTTAAATGTTGTCCCAATTCATTAAGAATGACCCGTGAATCACAAAGCCGTGGAATAAATGGTTGACATTACTAAAAGTACTTTATCGTAAAGAGCAGGGTATTAGGAGGAGGTGAGCCCGTCATAAGGGTAATAATTTCTGTTTTTTTAAGTTTTAATGCTGCTCCTTACTTCCAGCGGAAAAAAACTTTTTCATATTTATTTTTTCATATTTTTTGTTTAAATAATGCTAGTAAATCCTGCGCTCCCTTCATGGAAATTTTCTTCCCCCATGGCAAATTCCTCGATAGAAATCTCCCTCATCATATCCCACTCTTCTCAACCCCTCCCCCAAACCAAAAAATCCTCTTGAAAACGCCTGTACACTTCCCAATAACTATTACTATATGTAAGCACTGGTCAAAGTTTGTAACTTTTAGCCCCTCCCAAGGGGACTATGGGGGAGTAAGTTGTCCCCAAAGACATAGTTATAAGGTTTTCAACCACGTTGAATGAAATGGCTATCTCAGAATTTTGATCCGTTGACTTTGGGAGAATAATTAGCGTGGGAGGGGGCCTAGTTGCCCTCCAATTTTTTTCACTTAAAAACGGCACTAGAACTTTTCATTTCCGTTAGAATGAGCCCTCTCGTAACATTCTAGGACAACTGGGTCGATACGATAACCCCTGAAAAAAAAAACACGCATCCGTGATCTGCCTTCCGGCAATAAATACAAAATTCCGCATTATTGTATATAGGAGCTTGAAACTTCTACAGTAGTATTCTCTGATACGCTGAATCTGATGGTGTAATTTTCGTTAAGATTCTATGACTTTTAGGGGGTGTTTCACCCTATTTTCTAAAATAACGCAAATTTTCTCCGGCTCGAAACTTTTGATGGGTAAGACTAAACTTGATTAAACTTATATATTTAAAATCAGCATTAAAATGTAATTCTTTTAATGAAGCTATTGATTCAAAATTCCATTTTTTAGAGTTTTGGCTACTATTGAGCTGGGTCGCTCCTTACTACAGTTCGTTACCACGAACTGTTTGAAAATTGTAAATTACAATATATTTTCATTTTGTAATTAGAGTAAAGTTGTCCGGTTAAAATTTTAGAAGCTTAATAGCGGAAATTCGAGCAGAAAAATTACTATATGACAATAAGTGGTAAAAAGGGAGGGGGGTAGTGTATAAAATACAAAGAGTAGAATTAGTAGGGTTCTTTTCCTGAAACCCTTCTAAATAGATATTTTATAAGTAGTTATCTTGGTCGATTTTTTTTTCATCGTTTTAAAAAAAATTTTTCGTCATGGTGAAAAAAAGTTCTGTAAAAGAGATGTATTTACTACCATACCCTGAAATCTGAAGCTTTTCCTCAAAAGTGATAGTCTAGATGAATTTTTAACGAGTAAAATTTTTTTTATCTTTCAAACCCTTGTTATTGCAAATTTAAGGTCGTGTTTGTTATGCTAGTCCAGGAATTTATGTTATTTTCTGCGGATGTAGTTTTAGTAGTATGTCATTAAAGTTGCCCATGAACTGCTGTTCATTGAAAATGTTTTCGCATCATATGATTTTTTGGCCCGTATTTACTTGATCGAACTTTGAATTTCTTATTGCTTTCGGACCTTGTTAAAAAAAACCACGAGGATTTATTTTTATGTACCCAAGTCAACCTTAGTTATTTTCATAGTTCTGGCCTCTCCTCATATCAAGATAATATTTCACCTTTTACTGAAGATTACCGTGGGGAGGGGCACTTGATGAGTCTTAACAAATATTTGAATGCCGAAAGGCAATATCCGATAGGGTTGCTAGCGGTACAGGAGTCGCTGTGAACCAATTATTTTTCGAGTTTGCATAACTATATATTATGTTAAAGCCAAGACCTTATTGTAATGTTCTTGTTTGCATTAATCTAACGTCCCTATCATTAAACATTGGCCAAGCTTCGCATAGAGCGATGGGAGATGTCCAACTCTCTTTGCTGCAAGCTTTTCAAAAATTGGTTTGATTTTAGTGACAGACAAAATATAAATATTTAGATTTCACTCATTAGTATATACGAAATCGCCAAAACTAATTACTATTTACTTATCAACATACAGTAGCTGTTTTGTAAGTAATGCCAGTCGGAAAAACTCTTATAATTATTTTTTGTTTTTGATAAAATATTAATTATAAGCTTATATTTGGTCTCAAATCGTAGTTTAATGAAAATTAAACTAAATATAATTTTAGTTTTAAAATTGATTCCTCCGCGAGGGACTAGAGACTCACCAGAATAGAATTGCAGTATAGACAATCAGTTATTCTACTTGCTGACGCGTAAATATTGCTAATGAATGCAATTTGACTAGTGCTAGTAGCAGGATAGCTAAGTAAAAACAGTCTTGATTGATGGATGTGTATCTGTTAATTACAAACGCAAAGTTGGTTAAACTGTGGGTTAATAATGAAACTAGATTATAAAAACCGAAAAGAAAAAACGCACCACATTTCAATTAATCTTTCATATATATGAAGTCCCGTCAGTGATTTTTGTTTAGGATGGGGGGAGGGGTTGGGGGAAGGTACAGTACACGTCTTCAAAACGCATTAAATTTTGTCAATCTGCATTTTTTACGACTCAGGAACAAATTTTAGAGGAGGGCGAGGGTGGAAACCATGGAGCCTCCCTCCTCTGGATACAGGCTAGAAGGGTCTAAGTATCATAGAAAGCAAAATGATGATTATACACAATTATAGTCTAAAACTCCTCAAGGATTGGCGACTATTGAGGTTTTTACAGCTGAAAAAGTGCGACATGCTCACCTAGAGGTGTAAAAGTGATGGCTAGCCGTGTAGAGATGGTTGGTCCGCTGGGTTGAGGAATCCTTTGTCTGAGAGGTAAGGGTTCGATTCACGACCAGGCTGGTTATTTAGGTTTTGGACAGGGTCAGTGGCGTGACTCTCTAAGCTCAGCCAAAGTTGGCGCAGCTCTGAATGGGTACCTGGAGAAATCTGGGAAAGATAATAAGAAAAGGTGTGTAAAAGCACAGGTTGGCTCGCCCCCAACCCCCTATTACACTTCCTGGCTGAAGGGACACAAAAGAGAGTTCAGCACCGCCAGTTTAGATTTTGAGGGTCTAGTGCCGTCATACTTACCTACTTTAGAGATGTATAAAGCTTTATTTACATAATAGCAAGTGCCATATCAAGTGCCCTGGCACTGCCCAGTATTTACAGAAAAAACTACCAAATACCAAGGATTAAGTACACACTGGAACCTAATGTATAGGATCCTTTTATAGGAGCAATCTTTCATATCAAAGGTGGATTAAGTATATATTGCAGCCTCTTGTATAGGACACTTTTTTGGGAACAATCCACGTATCAAAGATAGATTAACATTGTGATGTCAAATCGTAACGTGTTGTTTTATAGTTTACACCATTCTGCAATCCAAATCAGATGCCATTCACCAATATCCAACTGAGCTTTCACAGTTAACTCGAGGAAAACGTTACGTGAGGTTGCATTATCAATTTGGTTAGATAATACTGCTATAGATGAATAAATAAATCCAACAGCATACATTGCTACAAATTGGAGTTTTGCTACCCCCCACTACCGTATACCTTCTAAAGTTTAATGCGGCATTTGCATTTTATCAAATACTGTACATATTTTGAGTAGTGCGCTTTAAAATTATTAAGGTGACTGCACATGACTAATAAAAATAAGTTGAATATTAACTTACAATTATAATAATTCCTCGAATGTCAAGAATTCAAGACTTTATTTCACACACTTTTTTTACTTTCAATGTCATAATAAAAAAAAGATATTTACATAAACTTGGCTCTAGTTAAAGCATAAAGGCTGTCGTGAAAGCTACAGGCAACGCTAGAACATTTTCTCAGTAGCAGCAAAAAATGAATAAGAATTACGTGAAGGCTTGCAAAAGCTAGCAGAATTAATTCCAGCCTGTCTGTATTGCACTACCCGGTTTGATAGTCTATTGGCATAACCAAAAGCATTGTTATGTCATTACCTGGCAAATGTTTCCCCACCTGAAAATAGAACACAAATTTTTATTCGGTGGGAATTATTCCGCAAGGTCGATAGCAAAACAGAACTAGCAATACTGCTGATTCGTTAAATTGATTATTCTTAAAGAATTGGGACAAAACTTAAGATTTAGTGTAAAGAGCGAGGTATTAACGAGGGGACAAACCCCCTCATATACATAATAAAAATATAAGAATATAAAAGTTTGTTACGTAAGTTAATTCTTAAGTTACGTATATTTTTTACTAATAAAAACGTTCGTTAAAAATTAAAAGTTCTAGTTGCCTTTTTAAGTAACCGAAAAATCGGAGGGCAACAGGGCTCCTTCCCCACCCCTTATTACTCAAAATCGTCTGATCAAAACTAAGAGAAAGCCATTTAGCCAAAAATTCTGACATTTTGTTCCAATTGTGCAGATTAATTTCTTGTAGAACAATTTAGTTGGGAAAATTTTTACCAAATTTTTCAAAGTGCTGGCAACACTGCCTAATAGTCTTTTAGTCAACATTTAAATAGTTGTGATCAAAATATAAAATTTAAATTTGAATTTGAAGAAAATAGCAAGCTACCATTTCTTGACTTTTATTTTAGTTAAAAGAGGTTTCCATTTGCTTTTCTCAATGTATAGAAAGCCTTCGTTAAGAAGTAATGATGCCAAGGCTATTTAAAAAAAAGAAGGAATTCTTAAGCGAAAACTTTTATTGTAAGTGTTATATTGTTTATTATTTTCTTTGCTGAAGACGGCCCTTAGATATAGGGACGAAATATTCAGATAGGTTTGTTGGTTCACTGTCTTGGGAAAAAAAAGTCCTCATTATTCTCTCTTTTGTAGTTGTATTATAGAAAGCCTAAGCACAGCGATAGGTATCTGAATTTTTACGTGTGCCGCCCAGTCTCGACGAAAAGAGGAGTTGTCAGGGCTTCCAGCATTGATAATTCTGAATTTATTGATTCAGAATTATTGTATTTAACAGAATACTGAATACTTCCCAATCACAAATAGCTCGCCTAAACAATGTGAAAATTTCAAAACTTACAGGCCTCTTCTCACGGACATTGGGGAGTCATTTTACACCTAAAAAAATAATTATTCTATCTGTCAACTATCTGAACAAAATGGCTATTTCAAAATTTTTATTTTGAGCTGTCCCAGTTGCCCTCCAATATTTTTTGTCACTTAAAAAGGGCATACGAACTTTAATATCCGCTCAAAAGCAGCCTCCTTGTTTCTTCTAAGACTATTATTTCGATACAATCACCCCTGGAAAAAAACCCAAAAAAACAGTCAAACAAACACGCATCCGTGATCTGCCTCCTGGCAAAATAGCAAAATTCCGCAATTTTGTAAATAGGAGCTTGAAACTTCTACAGTAGGGGTTTTCTAGTACGCAGATCTAATGGTGGGATTTTCATTAAGACTTCTTTAATTTTAAGGAATGCTTCCCCCTATTTCAAAAATCAGCCAAATTTTGTCATGTTCGTAACTTTTGATGAGTTTTGATATATTTGGAATCGGCAATCGGTGAAATATTTTGATATTAAAATTCTGTTTTATAGAGTTTCAGTTACTATTGAGCCGAGTCGCTTCATACTTACAGTTCGTTACCACAAAGTGTTACATTGTCTCAGCTTCGACGATTGTAGATATTGATATTGGTTGTTTTTATTTCTTAGTTTTAGATTTTATTTGCTTTGGGTTATTTTAGTTTTTATCAGCGTTGAAGGTGCCTCATTTCAATTAGGCAAAATATCCGCGTAGTTTTAGTTTTTACCTTTTCTTTCTACTGGCCATAGTCCAGCTTGTTTTTTTCACCGTCGATATTTCTCAATTTGTTACTCTTTCACCTCACCTATGGTAGAAATAGGCTTCTTAACGATATCGTTTTCGGTTGTGATGTCACTTTAGGTCTCCCAAGACTTTAATTAATAGCGAACGACCTTTTAATCAATCTAAAACTGGAAGAATCATGATTTTCATTTGTCATTCCCCACTGCCTTTGCTTAGGGTTCATAGAGGACACTAAGTGACTGGATTTTCCATTCTTATGTCATTTTCCGTTTCATTGGAATTAAGTTAATAGTAAAGGTCTTAAAAATTCATAAAATGTTGAGGAAATTTAAATTTAAGATCCTCCTTTCCTTTTTTTCCACTGAAGAAACAAATATTTCGTCAATGCCAAATTTTGTGGAGATGTTATTAAGAGAATTTTTAAACATTTCAAGGCAACATATTTTTGTCACTAAAATACTGAAGCTTTGCCTATTATTTTTTTTCTTAGTTAATCAATGAAGCTAGGTCGACAAGTTTATTCATTTTTGGTGACACTAGCACCGATTGGAAGGCTGAAATATTTGATAATTTTTGTTTCATTGTTTTAAAGTTGTATTGTTTTAAAAAGTAGAGTTGTGACAAACTTTAACGTAAAGATTAATTCGTTTAAGAGGGACCAGCCGTTTCATATTCAGAATAATTTCTGTTTGTTTCAAGTTTTAATGTCGCCACCTACTTTCAGTTAAAAACCCTTTTTTTCAAACCGTTCGCGGTAACGAACTATAGTAGGGAACGAAAACTCTAAAAAACGGAATTTTGTTAGCAATAGCTATATCAAAAGAATTGTATTTTAATGTGGATTTTAAATATATAAGTTTAATCAAGTTTAATCTTAACCATCAAAAGTTATGAGCCTGAGAAAATTTGCCTTATTTTAGAAAATAGGGAGAAACACCCCCTAAAAGTCATAGAATCTTAACGAAAATCACTCCATCAGATTCAGCGTATCAAAAAACCGTACTGTAGAAGTTTCAAGCTCTTATCTACAAAAATGTGGAATTTTGTATTTGTTGCTAGAAGGCAGATCATGGATGCGTGTTTATTTGTTTGTTTTTTTTCCCCCAGGGGTGATCGTATCTACCCAGTGGTCCTAGAATATTGCAAGAGGCCTCATTCTAACGGAAATAAAAAGTTATAGTGCCCTATTTAAGTGACCAAAAAATTGGAGGGCACCTAGGCCTCCTCCCACGCTAATCATTTTCCCAAAGTCATCGGATCAAAATTCTGAGATAGCCATTTTATTCAGCATAGTCGAAAAACTTTATAACTATATCTTTGAGGACGACTTACTTCCCCACAGTCCCCGTGGGAGGGGCTACAAGTTACAAACTTTGACCTGTGCTTACATATAGTAATGGTTATTGGGAAGTGCACAGACGTTTTCAGAGGGATTTTTTTTGTTTGGTGGGGGGGGGGGGTTGTTGAGAAGAGGGAGATATGTTGGGGGAAATTTCCATGGAGTAATTTGTCATGGGGGAAGAAAATTTCCATGAAGGGAGCGCAGGATTTTCTAGCATTATTAAAAAAAAAACAATAAAAAAATAAATATAAAAAGTTTTTTCATCTGAAGGTAAGGAGCAGCATTAAAACGAACAAAATTACTACGCATAGGAGGGGATTCGTCCCCTCCTCAATACCTCACTCTTTACACTAAAGTATTTTCAGTAATTTCAACTATTTATTCTACGGCCTTTGTGATTCAGGGGTCATTCTTAAGGAATTGGGACAAACCTTAAGCTTTGTTGTATAGAGCGAGGTACTGCCGAGGGGGTGAGTTCCCTCATTTACGTAATAAAAACATACGAATACAAAAGTTCGTTACGTAAGCTAATTCGTAAGTTGTGTATATCTTCTACTAATAAAAACGTTTGTAAAAAATTAAATGTTCTAGTTGCCTTTTTAAGTAACCAAAAAACTGGGAGGGGGGACTAGGCCTTCTCCGCTGCTCCTTTTTTCCCAAAATCATTCGTAAAGAGTGAGGTATTAATGAGGGTACAAACCCCCTCGTATACATAATACAAATATTTTTTTATATTTTTTACTAATAAAAACGTTCGTTAAAAATTAAAGGTTCTAGTTGCCTTTTTAAGTAACCGAAAAATTAGAGGGCAACTAGGCCTCCTTCCCCACCCTGTATTTCTCAAAATAGTCTGATCAAAGCTATGAGAAAGCCATTTAGCCAAAAAAAATAAATATGAAAATTTTGTTTTAATCATTCATCTACGGAGAGCCAAAATCAAAACATGCATTAATTCAAAAACGTTCAGAAATTAAATAAAAAAACAAAATTTTTTAACTGAAAGTAAGGAGCGACATTACAACTTAAAACGAACAGAAATTACTTCACATATGAAAGGGGCCGGTCCCTCCTCAACGCCCCGCTCTTTACGCTAAAGTTTTTTACTGTTTTAAAAAGTAGAGTTGAGAGAAAGTGTCAAACTTTAGCGTAAAGAGCGGGGCGTTGAGGAGGGACCAGCCCCTTTCATATACGAAGTAATTTCTGTTCGTTTTAAGTTTTAATGTCGCTCCTTACTTTCAGTTAAAAAAACTTGTTTTTTTTATTTAATTATCTAATAGGCCAAAGAAGCTGATGTAGTTGCTTCAATGAGTAAAATAAAGAAAAATAAAATAAACAGGAATCTATTGATTATGTTGGGAAATAGTCTTGTTGTTTCCTGCTATTCCTGCAATTCTCTTAGGTCTTGTATTTAATAAAGTCACCTGGCGATTTTTTAAAACCTTACGACCCCTGTAAACTGCTGGTTTATTTTCAATAAGAATGTTATACATCGAGACAATGTTCAGATATCCTGTATCTTTATTTATTGATATATTATTCACATTTTTTTTGCTTCAATAGCTTTACTAGCTTACTGTTTAAATCCTCTATCTTTAGAAATGGCCTTTGCTTTGTTGAATTTCACATAATGATACAGATGATAGAAAATGTGTTTAGCCAAAGCTGAAACAAAAGTTTTCGGAGGCATACTCAATTTTATTGCTTTATCTATTGCGCGACAAAGCTCAAAAAATAGTTCAACAAATTGTTGATGAGTTAGGCCAATTGAAAACTTCCCACACGAGTAAGGATTGCTATTTAAGGATCCGAATTTAAGATACTGCTTTATAGTATTATTGACTGAAAAATGTATCAATGCTATATTTGCGCAAAATCCGTTTGCGTTTTCCCCCATACGCGGTATATATGGTAAAAAGACATAACTGTTAGACGAAATCAGTTCCAAAGATTGGGCAACGGCATTTATTTTGTTATTATCTTTAATATTATTTATTAAATATTTATTAATATTATTTGTTATTATCTTGAATATTATATTATTTACAATAATTTTGAATCAATAAATTCCTGGCACCAAAAACTGAAAGCCCTGTCAACTAATGGCCGTAGAATTCCTCTCTTCACCGAAACTGGGTGGCACGAATGAAAAATCAGACACATATGGCTGTGCATAGGCTTTCTATTCATTGAAAAAAGCAAATGGAAATATATTTTAATTAAGATAAATGTCAAGAAAAGGTAGCTTGTTATTTTCTTCAAATTCATCTTTAAATTTTATATTTTTATAAAGACTATTTAAATGTTGATGAAGAAACTATTTGGCAGTGTTGCCAGTGGTTTGAAGTTTTGTAACAATTTTCCAACTAAAATTATTCAACAAGAAAATAATTTGTACCATTGGAACAGAAGGTCAGAAATTTGACTTTCTATTTGACAAGTCTTTGTAGTCTTAACATCTAATTTGCTAAAAAAAAAAGAGAAGAAAAAGAAGAATGGAGCTTTTTGAGAAGAACGAAAATTATTGGATGAAACAAACAAAAAATTCTGGATAAGACAACTATTTCCCTTCTTCAAAAATGTTCAAGAAAAACTTGAAAATCAAATTCGTATTCTCTGAGTGATACGTGAACGAAACTGGTCAATCAAAAATAAAAAGACAAAACTAAGCAACGTAAACATCAAAATGAAACAAAGACCCAATTTGGAGGACGTAAAAAGCTAACAATGTGGAGAAAATAACAGCTAAAATCAAGAATAAAAAAGCTAAAAACAATAAAACCTATAATTTGAAATTTTTTTCACCCAATAAATCGAAATCTAACGAACGAAAATAAATTCTCAATAAGAAGCTAGACAAGTGACAAAGATTCTTTCAAATGAAATATAATGACAAAACAGAGAAATGCGTCGAATTTGTTTAATTTTTAATAGATTTGAACTCTTGAAGTACATTTAAAATTTGAGGGGTCAAGATTTCTTATCGTTTACATTCATTGCAAATTCCCAGAGATCTGCCTCTGTCCTCCATGAAAAAACCCTCCCCGACTAATATCTTCCATCAAAATTTCTTGCAGTGTGAAATCACGCGTCTCTCAGAAATTCTCCGGAAGAATTCTATTATGGCTAAAAATTGTTTTTATTTAAAGATTTGTTTTTAACTTGCTTTCTAATCGGTTTTCAAGTTATACCAGAAATCTCTTCCGTGCAATATAGAATACTTCGGAAGATGGCATCCCGAGGAACCGATAATTTTCACCGCGAAAAATTTTCCCGTTAGGTTGAAGATACAGTAAATTCATTATTCAAATGAACAAAACACTGAATTTCCTGTAGGTCTCCCGGATACATTATTAGGCAAATATTCCGTTCTCCATAGTTAAATAACTTCAATTTCCACATGGCCGACAGAGTCAGTTACAAGCTTCTTTCTTCTGAGGAGTCAGTTTCTTGAATTACCATTTCCGTGGAGGCTAAAATTAAAGCAGGAAAAATTAAAAGACAAAATCAAGGACAGCATGCCCAATAAGAAGAAGCTGTGGCCAATTTTCCACATTGAAATATCTTAGAAAGGGAAAAGGCAATCTGTGAAAACCTAGTCAGTTGCTTTGCTATTTTTTTTACAAGTAATAGATATTTCTGAAGTTGATTTGTAATTATTTTGGATTAAAGTTCAGTTTGAATAATCAAATGAGTGGGAAAAGGCAGAAACATTGCCTTTGAGTCATAAGATAAACCTTTGCTATTCCCTAGAAAATCTTGTTGAAAAATTGTCATAAAAAAGTGAAAAAAGAACGCTGTCATGTGCTTTCATCAAGTACTTAACTTAATTGCAGAAAGAACGAGCAAAAAAAGGATCAGTTTTTAGTTTCACCTTTTGACCTAGTGAACTTCTTATGATACAACCGAAATTCTATCAACAGGCGTCACTGGCTAGGACTTTCAAACTGACGTTTCATTTGTTTTCTATCTAGCATGAACTCAGCTCAACAGAAACAATTTTATCAATTGCCATTTTCTCAAAATTTTGTTCTATTGCATATCTGACTTTTTTAATATTGCATGGTGAGTGACCAAGAGTTAAAGAGTGGAAACGCAACCAGCGAAGACCTAATTAGTTACCTTCCTGTTTCATAGTTATTTTTTTTTTACCAAGTAGTCGAAATTCCTCAAGTTGATTTGTAATCATTTTGGATTAAAGTTCAGTTTAAACATTCAAAGAGTGAAAAGTTCAAAATCCTTCGTTTGAGTCCTGAGATAAATAGTAGGTACTCCCAAGAAAATTTTGGAAAAATTACAACGTAAAAGTGGAAAAAGAGCAAAAACACAGTTATGTACGTTAGTCGTAGCTACCTTGCAGCAGAAAGGACAGGTAAAAAAGTTTAAGTTTTAAATTCGACCTTTTTACCTGTTAGAGTGAATTTTCTCTAACAGGACCAAAATTTTACCAGCAGGCTTCACAGACTAGCAACTTCAAACAGAATTTTCATTTGTTTTGGTTTTTTTTTTATCTAGGGTAAACTCAGCTCCACAAAAACGATTTTATCAATTGCAGTTTTTTCAAAATTTTGTTTTATTGCAAATATGGCCTTTTTAATATAACATGGCAAGTTGCTAAGAGTGAGTAGTTGAAAAATGAGGAGAGGCAAATATTTTCTCAATTTTTATTTGAATAAGAACTCGAAAAAATCAAGGGAAATTTATTTTCGATTTTATACTGTAAAAAAACACTGAAAAGAGTATTTTCTAAGTAATGAACGTATTTTCAAAATTTCAAGTGACGCTTATCACTTATATATATATATATATATATATATAATTAATATATTTAAGAATTTATTATATATATATAAGTTCTACGTTCTAGATCTATCAATAAATTTAGGTCGATAGAATTGTTCATTTTGGGTGACACTGGTAGCGATTGGGAGGACAAAATACTTAATAATTTTTCTAGTTTCCTATTATATTTTTTTAGCTGCAAACCTATTATTTCATGAGACAGGCCTGAAACTGGGAAATATCAGATTATTGTTCTCAATTTGTGTAGAACTATATAATCAATTTTTATTCTTTAGTCATGCAACATAAGAAACTTTAAATATCCAAAATTTCATTTTTTTTTTTGTCAAAACAATAAAAACAAAATGAATACAGGGCCTGAAAAAAAATTGAATAACGTAATATGCTAATTGAGGGGTTGAATACTTCAAGCTGAAATTAGTTAGTTTTTTGGGTTAATTCTCTTTTGAAAAGCAAATGGGGCTCGATAGAAAATAATATTTTATGCTTAAACCTAGTGTATATTAAATAAAAAAAAACAACTTTTTTCAACTGAAAGAATGGAGCGACACTAAAACTTAAAACAAACAGAAATTACTTCGTATATGAAAGGGGCTGCCTCCTCATCAACGCCCCACTCTTTACGCTAAAGTTTGACTCTTTCTCTCAACTCTTCTTTTTAAAGCAGTAAAAAACTTTAGCATAAAGAGCGGGGCGTTGATGAGGAAGCAGCCCCTTTCATATACGAATTAATATCTGTTCGTTTGAAGTTTTAATGTCGCTCCTTACTTTCAGTTGAAAAAACCTGTTTATTTTGTTAAATTTCTGAACGTTTTTGAATCAGTGCATGTTTTGACTTTGGCTCTCCGCAAAGGAATGATTAAAACGAAATTTGCATACCAATTTTTTATTTTTTTGCTAAATGGCTTTCTCATATTTTTGATCGAATGATTTTGAGGAAAAAAGAGCGGGGGAGGAAGCCTAGTTGCCCTTCAATTGTTTGGTTAATTAAAAAGGCAACTAGAACTTTTAATTTTTTACAAATATTTTTATTAGTAAAAGATATACGTAACTTACCAATGAGCTTACGTAAAGAACTTTTTATTCTTATGTTTTTATTACATATATGAGAGGGTTCGCCCCCTCGTCAGTACCTCTCTCTTTACACTAAATCTTAAATGTTGTCCCAATTCATTAAGAATGACCCGTGAATCACAAAGCCGTGGAATAAATGGTTGACATTACTAAAAGTACTTTATCGTAAAGAGCAAGGTATTAGGAGGAGGTGAGCCCGTCATATGGGTAATAATTTCTGTTCTTTTTAAGTTTTAATGCTGCTCCTTACTTCCAGCGGAAAAAAAACTTTTTCATATTTATTTTTTCATGTTTTTTGTTTAAATAATGCTAGTAAATCCTGCGCTCCCTTCATGGAAATTTTCTTCCCCCATGACAAATTCTTCGATAGAAAGCTCCCCCATCATATCCCACTCTTCTCAACCCCTCCCCCCAACCAAAAGATCCTCCTGAAAACGCCTATACACTTCCCAATAACTATTACTATGTGTAAGCACTGGTCAAAGTTTGTAAATTGTAGCCCCTCCCAAGGGGACTATGGGGGAGTAATTTGCCCCCAAAGACATAGTTATAAGGTTTTTCGACTACGTTGAATAAAATGGCTATCTCGGAATTTTGATCCGTTGACTTTGGGAGAATAATTAGCGTGGGAGGGGGCCTAGTTGCCCTCCAATTTTTGTCACTTAAAAAAGGCACTAGAACTTTTCATTTCCGTTAGAATGAGCCCTCTCGCAACCTTCTGGGACAACCGGGTCGATACGATAACCCCTGAAATAAAAAATAAAAATAAATAAACAAACACGCATCCGTGATCTGCCTTCCGGCAAAAAATACAAAATTCCGCATTATTGTATATAGGAGCTTGAAACTTCTACAGTAGGATTCTCTGATACGCTGAATCTAATGGTGTAATTTTCGTTAAGATTCTATGACTTTTAGGGGGTGTTTCTCCCTATTTTCTAAAATAACGCAAATTTTCTCAGGCGCGTGACTTTTGATGGGTAAGACTAAACTTGATTAAACTTATATATTTAAAATCAGTATTAAAATGTAATTTTGATGTAGCTATTGGTTCAAAATTCCAGTTTTAGAGTTTTGGTTACTATTGAGCCGGGTCGCTCCTTACTACAGTTCGTTACCACGAACTGTTTGAAAATTGTAAATTACAATATATTTTAATTTTGTAATTAGAGTAAAGTTGTCCGGTTAAAGTTTTAGAAGCTTAATAGTGGAAATTCGAGTAGAAAAATTACTATATGACAATAAGCGGTAAAAAGGGAGGGGGGTAGTGTATAAAATACAAAGAGTAGAATTAGTAGGGTTCTTTTCCTGAAACCCTTCTAAATAGATATTTTATAAGTAGTTATGTTGGTCGATTTTTTTCATCGTTTTAATAAATTTTTTTCGTCATGGTGAAAAAAAAGTTCTGTAAAAGAGATGTATTTACTACCATACCCTGAAATCTGAGGCTTTTCCTCAAAACTGATAGTCTAGATGAATTTTTAACGAGTTAAATTTTTTTCTTTTTCAAACCCTTTTTATTGCAAATTTAAGGTCGCGTTTGTTATGCTAGTCCAGGAATTTATGTTATTTTCTGCGGATGTAGTTTTAGTAGTACGTCATTAAGGTTGCCCATGAACTGCTGTTCATTGAAAATGTTTTCGCATCATATGATTTTTTGGCCCGTATTTACTTGATCGAACATTGAATTTTTTATTGCTTTCGAACCTTGTTAAAAAAAAACCACGAGGATTTATTGTTATATACCCAAGTCAACCTTAGCTATTTTCATAGCTCTGGCCTCTCCTCATATCAAGATAATCTTTCACCTTTTACTGAAGATTACCGTGGGGAGGGGCACTTGATGAGTCTTAACAAATATTTGAATGCCGAAAGACAATATCCGGTAGGGATGCTAGCGGTACAGGAGTCGCTGTGAACCAATTATTATTCGAGTTTGCATAACTATATATTATGTTAAAACCAAGACCTTATTGTAATGTTCTTGTTTGCATTAACCTACGATTCTGTCAATCACGTATCAAGGACATTTGTTTATTCTATCCACCAAGCTTCATCCCGATTCCTCCACTCCAAGTGTTTTTCCAAGATTTCCCCCTCCAACTCCCCCCCAATGTCAAAAGATCTGGTCGGGATTTGAAGTAAGAGCTCTGAGACATGAATTCCTTCTAAAAATCAAATTTCATTATGATCCGATCATCTATTCGTAAGATAAAAATACCCCAATTTTCATGTTTTCCAAGAATTTCGGTTTCCCCCTCCAACTCCCCCAAATGTCACAGGATCTGGTCGGAATTTGAAATTAGAACTTTAAAGCAAAAGATCCTTCTAAATATCAAATTTCATTAAGATCTGGTCACTCTTTCGTAAGTTACAAATACCTCAATTTTCAAAATTACCCCCCCCCCCAATTCCATTAAAGAGAGCAGATCTGGTACAGTTATGTCAGTCACGTATCTTAGACAGGTTTCTATTCTTCCCATCCAGTTTCTGGATGGTCCTGGCCTCTCTTTCACTCGGGTTTTGATTTCCAGTTTCTGGAAAATTAGAGCAAATTGAACAATAAAATAAATTAAGTTGAAGCGAATAAAGTATCAAATGAAGCAGTATGGTGAGCGACTTCGTCGTAAAGCAATAATGGCACTTTCCAAAAATCTTACGGAGGGGAATAGAAAAGGGAAAAAATTAGGTATTCTTGCAATAGCGGTTCTGACCTCTCTCGCAGCCAGATTTAGATTTTAATTAGCCCCTGCCCCTCACATAATTTACGGCAAATTTTTAACAAAGTTTTTATTTATAAACAAGACTATATCCAATTTATTAATTGAATTAATAAGTTATTTTTTGATTTATTGTTCAAATTGTTTATTTATTATCTATTATCTTAATTATTAATATTTTTACTTTTTAACTTATCTTATTAATCAATTATAATTTCCTTTTTATTTTCATTTATTAACTGCGTCTTCTATTTTATCTTGATAAAAATAAAATTACAAAATGACTTTAACAGTTAGATTTTTTATTCGGAAATTTGCCTAAAATTTCTACGCCCAGGGCAATCGCCCTCTCTGTCCCCCCTAAACCACTTCTGTATTCTTTTCAGAGAGGTGGCATATTTATTTATACATGACGTTTGTATACGATGTTTGGATTTTTATATAACAACTTGCTTACCCTCCGTGCGTTTCTGCAATCTTGAGACAAAGAGAGTTCAAGGAAACTTACCCCTCATGAAACTCCCCCAAGGATAATTATCAATAAAGAGAGGTAAAACTCAATGAAAAGAGAACAAACGAGACTGCGGACAGTAGAGAGAAAAGATGAAAGGCTAAAACAACGTGGATATTTTGCCTGTATACAAACTAGGCGTCCTCAGCACAGGAGAGACAAAGATAAAAAAATAAAAAAAAACTACTAAACTAAAAACAAATAAAACCACCACCAATATTAATAAACACAAATGTCGCAACTGATCCAAGTATGGAATAGAAGCTATTGAAGTTAATTCATTAAAAACATCAAAGCAGCTGATTTTCTTGCTTAAGATCTTTCGAGGAAAATTATTCCCCCCCCCCCCTGCGTTTTAAGAACGATTCTATTTTTAAATTAAGATTGTGTAAGGATCCCCCAAGGACCATTGCCCCCCGGAAAATTCCCTCCTTCATAATTGCTATTCATCGTGGGAATCAGTCCATAGATCGAAAACCACGATAATGCACTGAACCGATAAAAGCGAACATCGAATTTTTCAAACGTTATGGTTTCTACAATAATTCAAGACTGAATCAAGTTGTCATTCATCTTGCATTTACATAATTAACTTCTTTTGAGTATATACCGCTTCCAAAGAGTCGGAAAAGGATATGCAAATCAAATTCATTTTCGATCCAAACCCCCGCGGAACCCTCCCCCCCCCCTCGAAAAATATCCACTGAAAATTATTTTTCATGTGTGTAATAACGACAAGATTTTTAAATCTAAAAGTATTTGTGGACTTATGTTACGAATAAAATAATGAAACTGTAAAAAGTCGAAGTTTAGCATAACGACAGAGGGTTGAGGGAAAGGCAGCCACCCTCATACCCTCAAATAATTTCTATTCGTTTCAAGTTTTGATATTACTTTGATTTTGTTTATTTAATGTTCTGACCGCTTTCCAAATTATGCCATTTGCTTTCTTCCCGGACCCCCCCCCCCCGTAACTTTCCTCTGCACCGAAAATTCTCCCCACGGAAAATCTTCCAAGAAAATTCTCCTCATCCAGAAAAAATGCACGTATATCTCCCAAAAACAAATAATCTTTCTGACCAATGGGTAAACTACGTGATTAACAGTCCATTCCCTAGGGACTATGAGGCATATAATCCCCAAAGGCAAAATTTTTGATCCTTTCAACTATACTGAAGCAAGTGGCTACCTTAAAATTTTCATCAGATATTTTTTGGACAAAAGCGGGCGAGGGAGGGGGACTCGTTGCCCCCCAGTCTTTTCGGTCACTCACAAAAGGCACTCGATCTTTTTATTTCTGTCTGAATGAGCCCTCTCTCGATCTTCTAGGACTATTGGCTTGATACAGTCATCCCTGAGAAAAAAATGCATCCATGATCTTTCTTCATACAGAAATTACAAAATTCCACATTTTTGTTGATAGAAGCTTGAAAACTCAGTGAGAGAATTTTCTGACATGCTGAATCTAATGGTGGGACCATTGATATCGCTTGAACGTTTGGGGACGTTTTGCTCCTTTTTCAAAATCATGCAAATTTTCTCAGCTTCGTAGCTTTAGATAGGTAACAGTAAACTTAATAAATTTATAGCTTTGGAATCTGCATTAAAAGCAAATTCTTTTGACGTATCTAAGGTTCTCTGATACGCTGAATATGATGGTATGATTTCCAGTAAGATTCTACGACATTTAGAGGGTGTTTCGCCCTATTTTCTAAAATACGGCAATTTTTCTCAGGGTCGTCACTTTTGATTGTTAAGATAAACTTGATGAAATTTATATATTAAAATCAGCATAAAAATATGATTCTTTTGATGTGAATACTGGTATCAAAATTCCATTTTTAGAGTTTCGGTTAGGCTACTATTGTGTCTGGTCGCTCCTTACTCAGTTCGTTACCACAAACTGTTTGAAATACTAGCGAACGGTTTTTGGCAATTATCTGAAAAGTTTCCGAGTGTCAGACACGAACAGAGATATGAACAGAATATATCTCTGCGTAACAGCGGAGATATGGTTTGGGTCTTTTCATGGGGAGGGATAAGCTGGCCCCTTCTTCTCCACTGTGCCGCTAGATCTTTAGGGCAAGGATATATTTTGGATGTGTTTTTATTTGCCATTTTGTTGGAAAAAGACTGAGAAATACAGACGCAATTTGTCTGCACCGTTAAGCCGGCTTAGATCTTTGTAATACTTCATGGCAAAATGTCCTCGAGAACAAGGAATCGAAAGATCCACCCTATTCTTCATTTTGTTCCGGTTCCTGCATAATCAACGCATTGGTGCGTGGTTAGAGATTTTGTTCTTGCCAAGTCACATATCATTCGGGTACTTGATATGTTATCAAACAGTTTGTGGTAACGAATTGTAGTTAAGGAGCGACCCGGCTCAATAGTAACCGAAACTCTAAAGAATGGAATTTTGATACCAATAGTTACATCAAAAGAATTGCATTTAAATACTGATTTTGAATATATAAGTTTCATCAAGATCAGTTATTTCCATCAAAAGTTAGGAGCCTGAGAAAATTTGCTTTATCTTTGAAAATAGGAGTAAACACCCCCTAAAAGTCATACAATCTTAACAAAAATCACACCATCAGATTCAGCGTATCAGAAAACCTCATTTCAGAGGTTGCAAGGAGTAAATCTACAAAAATGTGGAATTTCGCATTTTTTGCCAGTTTTTTTTGTTGTTGTTTTTTCCCGGAAGTGATCGTATTGATTGAGTGGTCCTACGATGTTGCGAGAGGGCTTATTCTAACGGAAATTAAAAGTTCTAGTGCCCTTTTAAGTGACCAAAAAATTGGAGGGCACCTAGGCCCCTTCCCACGCTCATTTTTTTCCCAAAGTCAACGGATCAAAATTCTGAAAGGATATTTCTATGAAAAAACTTCTCACGGGGGAAGAAAATTTCAATGCAGGATTTTCTAGCATTATTTGAAAAAACAATGAAAAAATTAATATGAAAAGTTTTTTCTACTGAAAGTAAGGAGCAGCATTAAAACAAAACGAACAAAAATTATTACGCATATGAGGGGTTTACCTCCTCGTTATCCCTCACTCTTTACGCTAAAGTATTTTTAGTAATTTCAACTATTTATTCTACGGCCTTTGTGATTCAGAGGTCATTCTTAAGGAATTGGGACAAAATCTAAGCTTTAGTGTAAAGAGCGAGGTATCAGCGAGGGTTGAACCCCCTCATATACGCAATAAAACCATACGAATATACAATTTCGTTGCGTAAGTTAATTCGTAACTTACGTATATGTTTTACCAATGAAAACGTTTGTAAAAAATTAAAAGTTCTAGTTGCTTCTTTACGTAATCAAAAACTTGGAGGGCAACTAGGCCTCCTCCCTCGCTTCTTTTTTCTCAAAATCTTCCGATTAATTGCAAATAATTAATATGCAAATTTCGTTTTAATTATTTATGTGCGGAGAGCCAAGATCAAAACATGCATTAATTCAAAAACGTCCAGAATTTAAATAAAAAAAAAACAAGTTTTTTTAAATGAAAGTAAGGAGCAACATTAAAACTTAAAACGAACAGAAATTGCTCCGTATATGAAAGGGGCTTTTCCTCCTCAACCCCCCGCTCTTTACGCTAAAGTTTCTTACTGTTTTAAAAATAGAGTTAAGAGAAAGAGTCAAACTTCAGAAAGGGTTCATTTGATTGGAAATTGAAAATTCTAGTTCACTTTTTTATTTCCCTTTTCACTTTTTAGTTCTAGCTCATGCTCGAGTGCTCATTTGATTGGAAACTGAAAGTTCTAGTTCAGTTTTTAAGAATGAAGAGATCGGAGGGCAAATAGCTCCCTATCCCTTTCCCCAAATACACCCGGTAAAAAGTTTGAGATAGACATTTTGTTCAAAATAGTTCAGAGGTCAGATAAAAAGAATTCCGGTGTCGACAAAAGCTCCCAGGGCCCGAGGACAAGCGTTGCAATTTATACCCTAGGGGCTTATAGGGTTTTTATGGAAAAAAATGCTCGTATAAACTTTGGAGGGCTCAATTTATTGGAAATAGCCTTCCCCCCCCCCAAGTCCTTTTCCCCGAGCCCGTCCAATACAAATTTTGAGATAGCCATTTTTTAATAGCTCAAAGGTCAGGTAAGAAAAACTCCAATGTCGACGCAACCCCCAGGGCCCGGGGGCAGGCGTTATGATTTATGCTCTGGGGGGCATATAATAATAATAATAATTTATTCCAGAAAAAGCCCATGGGCCATAGGAAATTTACATAACAAAAAAAAACAACAAATTAACTAAAAACTGAACTTAGAACCATATATGGTTCTTATGGAAGGGATGCTCGAATAAACTTCCGAGAAGGCTCATTTGAATGAAAACTGTAAGTTCTAGTTCCCTTTTTAAAAGTCAAACGAGATCCGAGAGCAACTAGCTCTTCACGCCCTTTCTTCTCAAAATGAAACCGATACAAATTTTGAGATAGCCATTTTGTTAAAAATAGTTCAAAGTTTAGATAAGAAAATCTCCTGAGTCGACGCAACCCCCACAGCCTGGGAGCAGGCGTCGTAAGCTATGCTCTGGGGACATGTATAGTTCTTATGGAAGAGATGCTCGTATAAGCTTTGGAGAGGGCTGATTTGATTGGAAATTGAAAGTTCTAGTTCAATTTTTAATTTTACCGGGTGTATTTGGGGAAAATGGGAGAGGGAAGGGCAGGTTTCCCTCCATGGGGAGTGGGGCAACTAGCCCCTCTCCTCACGCCCTTTTTCCTCCAAATAAATGCGATAAAATTTTGAGATAGCCATTTTGTTAAAAATGGTTTTAAGTTCAGATAAGAAAAAATCATGAGTCGACGACACCCCAGGGCCCAGGGGCAGGCGTCGTAAGTTATGCTCTTGGAACGTGTATGGTTCTTATGGAAGGGATGCTCGTATAAACTTCGGAGAGGGTTCATTTGATTGGAAATTGAAAATTCTAGTTCACTTTTTTATTTCACTTTTCACTTTTTAGTTCTAGTTCATGCTCGAGCACTCATTTGATTGGAAATTGAAAGTTCTAGTTCAATTTTTAAGAGTGAAGAGATCGGAGGGCAAATAGCCCCCTCTCTTTTTCCCCAAATACACCCGGTAAAAATTTTGAGATAGACATTTTGTTCATCATAGTCAAAAAACCTAATAACAGTGTCTTTAGTGACAACTTACTCCCTCACTGTCCAAGGGGGAGGGGTTACAAGTTACAAAATTTGTGTTTAGGTATAGTAATGGTTATTTAGAAGTGTACAGACGTTTTCAGGGGGATTTTTTTTGTTGGGAGAGGGGGGTTAAGTGGCAGGATCTTTCCATGGAAGAATTTATCTTGGAGGAAGAGAATTTGCATGAAGGGGAGCGTAGGATTTTCTAGAATTATTTAAACAACAAAAAATGAGAAAATAAATAATGAAGGTTTTTCAATTGGAAGTATGGAGTTGCATTAAAACTTAAAACAAACAGAAATTATTGCGTACAAAAGGGGGTTCGTCTCCTCCTTAATGCATCGCTCTTTAAGCTAAAGTAATTTTAGTAATTTCAACTATTTATTCCACAGTCTTTGTGATTCAGAGGTCATTCTTAAAGAATGGGACAAAATTCAAGCTTTAGTGTAAGGAACAAGCTATTGACAAGGAACCCCCTTATATGCGTAATAAAAATATTTAAATACAAAAGTTCGCTACGTAAGTTAGATCGTAAGTTACGTATATTTATTACTAATAAAAACATTTGTAAAAAATTCAAAGTTCTAGTTTCCATTTTAAGTAACCAAAACTTGAAGGGCAACTAGGCCTCCTCACCCATCCCTTCTTTTTATATAAAAATCGTCCGAGCATAACTACGAAAAAGCCATTTAGTCAAAAAAAAAAAAATTAATATGAAAATTTCGTTTAATTTTCTTTTCGTTTTAAGTTTTAATGTCGCTCCTTACTTGCAGTTAAAAAAACTTGTTTTTTTATTTAATTACAGATAAATCCAAGCCTTAATCTATCTACTTAGTTAAGTACAGCAGTACTTATCTCTTATACCCACCCCACTCAAGAAGTGAAGTTAGGTTAATCCTAATGAAGAACACGTAAGAATGATAAAAACAAAATATTTTAGTAAGAAAATGGTACTTGTATGAAAGGGCTGTATCCAGGTTTTTTAAGGGGGTGTTTTACATAAGAATTTCTTCGGGGAATGGCACAAAAAAAAACTGAAAAAACGCACTAAGAATTTGATTACAACCATTTTTGCTACATTTTTACAAGTCAAACAAACATTTCGGGGGGGATCAAACCCCCAAACCCCCTTCCTGGATACGGTCTTGTTGTATGATGTAGCACCGATCATTCAAGTTGTTCATCCATAGACGTATTGTAAAACCGTTTTTTTTTCGTTAGTTTCTTTCAGCTTAGCGTGGATAAAACAATGAGAAGGGACCGAATATATAATTGGAAATATATAGGAAATATATAATTTGGGCTATATATTTGCAAATCAGGGGGTGGGGTAAAGTATATGAACAATGTGAAGTTAGAAAACAATTCTTATTTCATAATGTGCAGAATAATTGTATCTAACACATTTGGCATTCAGACCAGCTATATTTACCCCCGCTCTCCCTAATGTGTAAATATATAGCCCAAATTTGTTTCTAAAGAATTATATTTTTATCATACTCAGATAAATTTCATTAGCGTTGACCGTCAGAGAAAGAGGTTCTACTTATATGAAGAATATTAGGTCGGGGCTATATAAGCTTGCAGTTTTCACAAACAACCAGCCAATTAAAGGGGAAATTGACCATCTCTTGTCAATATTTAAGTTTAAGGTTTTCTCTTCTGAGAGTTTCTTCTGGTAAGGGGAAGAATTATTTTCAGTGACACTTCCTCCTCCCCCTTCTCCCCCTGGTTTAGTTTATTTATATTCAAACAATTAGAATTTTTCTAGTAAAATCTAAGAGCCCTTGTTTTTGAGCAGTCGTTCCATGGGCTCCTGTAAGGGTGGGCAGGGGGGCTCCAGAACCAGCCCCCTCTTGGTTGAATGACGCTACCTTATATTTTTATATTTTTGTTTTGATGTTGCTTATAATAGAGCATTGGGATTGCAGATTAGACCAGATTTGACCCCCCCCCCCCACCCATAAAATTCAGTCTGTGGCCGCACATGATTCGTTCTCACAGAATTGGACGGAAAATCCAATTTTAGTATACGGAGTGGGAGGGGATTAGCTGAGAAAAGTATAGCCCGCATCAGCTGAAAACAATTTTTGTTCATTTCAAAGTTGTGTTTTTATTCTTTACTTTGCTTGGATATTTCTCTTCATTTTAAAGAAATTCTATTCCTTTTTACATTTATTTGAAAAACTATCTTTGTATTTCATAGTATCGATGAATGAATATTTATTGGTACTTTTCTGTTATAGTGACCCAACTCAAGAATTATGATGCGTAAAACTCGAGAACAAGCCTAGAACCGGTTTATCTGTTTGTGTTAAGAAATAATTTGCTTACGTTCAGTGAAAAACAAGAGGATTGTGACTAAATGCATTAGAATTGTATAACTGGAGCTAATTATTTGTATGTTAGGGAGGGTTGGGGGTAAAATATTTGGACAGCATGAAGTTAGAAAACAATTTTTACATCACAATATGCAGAATAATTGGAATTGTTGCAGCTTACATATTTTGTTGGCAGACCCGCTATACTTTACCTCCACCCTCCCCCATAATGTGAAAATATATAGCCCAAACACTTCTTGAGTGGAGTCATAATAAGTAGAGTTCACTTCTTGAGTGGAGTCACAGTAAGTATTTATTTTATTTTTGCTTCCTCGATAGAGAAACCCTTTTCCCTCTAAAGCAATGCCACTTAATTAGTTAGTGTTTGTCCCATAGAAAAACACTGAAAAATCCATCAAACTTTTTATATCTAAAGGCTTAACATGAGATGAAAAAGGCCCATAATAGCAAGATTTGAAATACTGTTTAGGATTTAAAGCCATGTTTGCCAAGTTTAGACCAGCAATTTTATTTTTCGAGGATATTTTATTGTGAGAAATAATTTCTATTCTATAATGTACCTAATTATTAATCCCAAATTGAGATTTGTAGCTAATAGTTTTGTTCACAAAGGAACTTTCTATTCAAATGCTTTGTTTTCTCAATATCTAGTAAAGTCAACCAAGGATATGAAAGCAGGGTTGCCAACAGCGGTACAATTGTACCATTTGGGTACATTTCACCTCTAAAGGTACATTCTGGTACAATCAAAAATTTCCTGGTACATTTTACAAAATGTGGTACAATATGGTACAATAAGATTTGACTGGGCGTCAGGACGCAGTGAGCAGAGGGAATTGTAGTTTTTATTTGTTTTCTCTTCTAGAGTCTTAAGTTTTCCTTTAAACATTTATTTAGGTGCCTGTTTTTGGCCTCTTGCGGTCATAATATAGCGTTAAGCAGCACAGCCATCTGTAGGGTAAGTACAAAATAGGTGAGGAGATAAAATAGGTATTTGGAGGAGTGACACCAAAATGGTCTCTGCTGGAGAAAGGAGGTCTCCCAAATATCTTTGAAAGAAGATATCTGACACTTTGTTCTCTTTATTCTGAGAAGGAAAATGTAATTTTCCGATCGTCCACGTTATAGCCCGGTCTGGGAAAGAAAGGTCTAGGCACCCTGGAGGTATATAAAATATAGGAAAATGGAAAGAACCAACCGCTATAAAAAAAAAGAAAAAAAAATTAATTTGAATTCTGAATAGCGATTATCATATTATTATAATGCAATAAGAGTTGCAAAGTGTAGAATCATGAGTTCTTTGGAAATCACCATTAAGGAAAAAAAATTAGAGCTTGGCTTTCCGAGGAATTTTAAGAGTTGCAAAATGTGGCCTCATGAGTCATTTGGAAATTACCATCAAAGAGCAAATTTAAATTTTGGCTTTCACAGGAATTTTAAGAGTTGCAAAGTGAAGCATAATGAATCATTTGGAAATTACCATCAAAGAGCAAATTTAAATTTGGGCTTTCACAGGAATTTTAAGAGTTGCAAGGTGAACCCTCGTGAGTCATTTCGAAATTACCATCAAAGAGCAAATTTAAATTTTGGCTTTCACAGGAATTTTAAGAGTTGCAAAGTGCAGCCTCATGAGTCATTTGGAAATTGCCATCAAAGAGAGAATTTAAATTTTGGCTTTCACAGGAATTTTGAGAGTTGTAAAGTGAAGCGTCATGAGTCATTTGGAAATTACCATCAAAGAGCAAACTTAAATTTGGGCTTTCACAGGAATTCTAAGAATTACAAAGTGTAGCCTAAAGTGTAGCTTGGAATTTGTCAGTATATGCTTGTATACTGACAAAGAGACCATTGCCCTAATTTTTTTTTCATACAACAATCGTGAAGGTCTCCTAAGCAGTGTTGCCAACAGCGGTACAATTGTAGCATTTTGGTACATTTCACCTCTAAAGGTACATTCTGGTATAATCAAATTTCTGGTTTTGTGCGTAGCGCAAAAAAAAAATTCGTCTTGCCCGTAGCACGACACGCAAAAAAATAGATATGGTACAATTTTTTAATCAGTGGTACAATTTTGGAGCGTTTTGCGGTACTTTTTCTTCCGAAGAGTTGGCAACACTGATTTCACCTCTAAAGGTACATTCTGGTACAATCATAAATTTCCTGGTACATTTTACAAAATGTGGTACAATATGGTATAAAAAGATTTGACTGGCGTCAGGACGCAGCGAGCGGAGGGAATTGTAGTTTTCATTTGTTTTCTCTTCTAGAGTTTTAAGTTTTCCTTTACACATTTATTTAAGTGCCTGTTATTGGCCTCTTGTGGTCATAATATATCGTGAAGCAGCACACCTTTCTGTACGATAAGTACAAAATAGGTGAGCAGCTATTTGGAAGAGTGACACAAAAATGGTCTCTGCAGGGGAAAGGAGGTCTCCCACATATCTTTGAAAGAATATGTCTGATACTTTGTCCTCTTTCTTGTAATGTAGTTTCCCGATCGTCCACAAAATTTTTTTTTCGTCTTGCCCGTAGAACAAGCAAAAAAATAGATATGGTACGATTTTTTGATCAGTGGTACAATTTTAGGGCGTTTTGCGGTACTTTTTCTTCTGAAGCGTTGGCAACACTGCCCGAAAGACTCCTTGTAATTTGAACTAATGTCCTGAAACAAATTACATTATGCTTTTGGTAAATGTTAGTTGATTCAAAGCTGAATCATGATAATAATTGAAAAGGCGAATTGCTCAAAAATTAAATTTAATAAAACTTCAGATTGATACGTAATTTAATATTACTAAAACCCAGAGTTGCAATTATTTGGGCTCAAGAGAGAGAAAATTCTTGGGTGTTTGTGGCTATTCTACATCAGTATCTTTTTATGTTTAACAAAAGTATCAAAGTATACTCAAAGAAAATGTACAAGGACTTAAGCAGTGCATGTAAAACTAAAACTCTTAGCAAAATGGTTATTTCACTAAAACAATTTTTTGGGGCGGCAGCAGTCTGACTTTTTGTAGTTATGACCCTGAGGTATGTGAGAAAAAAGGCGTGCGGAACATTTGAATTCAGAGGCACGCAATGAAGATGATCCAATTTCGAGTTAGAGGGATGAGCTCACGATCCTGCTTTTAGAGGACAAAGCAAGACAGTAAATTAAGTCAAAACATTTTTAACAATCCAAAACTGAAATATTTCTGTCTGAATTTAACGTGGATTTAATTGTTACTTACATCTCTCGTGCTTTATAAATTCCCCTTTTGCTTAGTTTTTGGCTTTAATATAGAGCTTACCTAAAAGAATAGCCCCTTCCCCCTCCTTTAGAAAAATGTATTCTAATCACCAGACATATAAATAATTTCTTAGCCCCTTTTCATTTACAATTATATGAAAATATATAGAAATGAGTCAAAATTTTAATATCACAGCGAAAAAAAAAACTTTTTTATTTCCTTTTGGTTTTACAAAAAAAGCTTCTAATGAGTTACATTACATAATTATTACTTATTTTTCTACCCTTAATTTGATTATCGCAATGAAGTAATGGTTGGGAGCACCATACCACAGTTGCTATTTGCTGCTTTTGGCTCAACTACGCAAGGCGAATCTGGGACTTAAGGTGGAAATTTATGGAGAATGTATGCCACCGTGTATTCAATGACACTCAACTAAATTTTAACATTCTTTAGCATTTTTAACATCCATAATTTTAAATTATAAATAACAGCCTAACTTTATACATAACATTCTTATCTGATATTGCAGTCTATCACCCGGACGAAAATGTATTTCACCGGGTCAACATTTGGAGGAAACACTGTGTTGCAAGATGCAAAACTACGGAGCAATATATTCTATATATATATATATATATATATATATATATATATATATATATATATATATATATATATATATATATATATATATATATATATATATATATATATATATATATTCTTAGGGATATATTTGGGACAATCAGGGGGAAAGCCCCCCCCCCAAGATATTGAAGAGTTATATTTTTTTTGTGAATCGACGCCACTACATTTCATTTTTCTATGGAAATGCAGTTTTTTCTTCTTTTCTCAGTACTTTTTTTTTTAGCACTTGGTGGGTCCGGAGCGCTTTACCTAAAATTTTCTTACTCAAAACATTATATCCGAACATTTTTACACAAGAAAAATTTTAGGCAAAATTAAAGGTCCCTACTGCTATTATTTATTATTGGATCAAGATTGATTTTCCAGATCAAGTGAAAATGATAGTAAGACTCTCAGTTTCTTTCTAGTTAGACCTCAACGTTGCTAGATCAATTAGACTTTGCAATTATCAAGTTTTTTCACAAAAATATGCGTTCTTTCAACTTTTCTAATGGCTGTAAAAACTTTTTTCTATAGATAAATATTTACTTCACTTTGACTTAAAGTCCTCGCCAATAGAAATTCTTATTACATTATATTATTTTATTTCTTTATCTCTCATGTTTTAGAATTGATAATCGTCAACTATAAGTGTTAATTTAAATAGCTTTTGTAATCCATGGTTCTGGTTTGATTGAAAGCTTGATTTTGTTAGTGCGAAACAAGTTCTAATTATAGCTAAACTGAGCATTCTCGTTGCTTTGTTGATTATAAATTTGTGTTTTAAAATGTATGTATTTTTAGTTTTCCAAATTAATTGAAAAATCATGCGGCATAAAAAAACTTAAAAACAAAAATTAGTTTTTCCAAAAATAAAACACGAAAAATTGATATAAAAATGGTTAACTAAATTAAGGGTTTAATCCCTTCAGGGAATACTTTGAATCAAAATTTAAGCATAATACTAGGTGATATTTTGTGAAAGCAAAGTTCATATTATTAGACTGTGTGGTTGGTATGCAATTTTCTAGCTATTCTTACTGATCCCCTCCTAAAGTCATTTATGGAGTCCACTATATTACTAATTTAAGTTATTTGAAATAGTTTTTTATGAGAAATATTAAAATTTATAGACTATTTAATAGAATATATATATATATATATATATATATATATATATATATATATATATATATATATACATATATATATATATATATATATATATATATATATATATATATATATATATATATATATATATATATATATATATATATATATATATGTATATAAATAATATATATATATATATATATATATATTTATATATATATATATATATATATATATATATATATATATATATATATATATATATATATATATATATATGTATATATATAATATATATATATATATATATATATATATATATATATATATATATATATATATATATATATATATATATATATATATATATATAAATAAGTTGTCTGTGTGTGTGTCGAGTGACGTCATGTTTGTGTGTCGACTGACGTCATTTTTGTCGACTGACGTCATTATAAGGATGGAGCTGTATGCGTCATGAAGTTGTTTGTCGACTGACGTCATGTTTGTCAACAGATTACATACCGGAAATTACATACCGTGACACAAATGACGACCGGGACACAGGGAATATAAATGACGACAAGGGAACCTCAAAGAGAAATTACAGACTGGGACACCCAGACACAAATCACGACCAGGACACAGGGAATATAAATGACGACCGGGACATAGGGACATAACTACAACGGGGACGCCGGGGGCACAGGCGGGATATGCAAATGACGACTGGGACACAGGGATTGTTCGAATAGAAATTACAGACCGGGACACAAATGACGACCGGGACACCGGGACACAGGGAATATAAATGACGACCGGGACACTCAAAGAGAAATTACAAACTGGGATACCGGGACACAAATGACGACCGGGACACAGGGAATATAAATGACGACCAGGACACAGGGACACATCATTAGAATAATGAAGTATAGATCTGAATACGGATTGTTTTTCCCATGGACAATTCTATGTTGCATGTTCAAGAGTCAGTAAACCTGACAATCTATTTATATGCACAGACAATGGGACAGCGAAGAATGTTGTATATTCACATGTTTTACGTAGTTAAAAACATATATATATATATATATATATATATATATATATATATATATATATATATATATATATATATATATATATATATATATATATATATATATATATATATATATATATATATATATATATATATATATATCTATCTCTATTCACAGGTGGGACACAGGGATACAACTACAATGGCGCGTAACTAATATGGCGCATAACGACTTACGCGCGCGGGGGGGCTTGGGGGGGTGCAAAGCGCCCCACCAACTAGGTGTTTGGGTGGCGCGAAGCGCCACCCCAACATCTAGTACATATATAAAAATAAGTTGTCTGTGTTTGTGTGTGTCGAGTGACGTCATGTTTGTGTTTCGACTGACGTCATGTTTGTCGACTGACGTCATTATAAGGATTGAGCTGTATGCGTCATGAAGTTGTTTGTCGATTGACGTCATGTTTGTCAACTGCTGAAATTACATACCGGGACACCTGGACACAAATGACGACCGGGACACAGGGAATATAAATGACGACCGGGAACCTCAAAGAGAAATTACAGACTGGGACACCAGGATAAAAATCACAACCGGGACACAGGGAATATAAATGAGACAGGGACACAACTACAACGGGGACGCCGGGGGCACAGGCGGGATATATAAATGACGACCGGGACACAGGGATTGTTCGAACGGAAATTACAGACTTGGACACCGGGACACAAATGACGACCAGGACACCGGGACACAGGGAATATAAATGACGACCGGGACACTCAAAGAGAAATTACAAACTGGGACACCGGGACACAAATGACAACCGGGACACAGGGAATATAAATGACGACCGGGACACAGGGACACATCATTAGAATAATGAGGTATAGATCTGAATACGGATTGTTTTTCCCATGATCAATTATATGTTGCATGTTCAAGAGTCAGTAAACCTGACAATCTATTTATATGCAACATATATATATATATATATATATATATATATATATATATATATATATATATATATATATATATATATATATATATATATATATATATATATATATATATATATCTATTCACAGGTGGAACACAGGGACCCAACTACAATGGCGCGTAACTAATATGGTGCGTAACGACTTACGCGCCCGGGGAGGCTTGGGGGGCGCGAAGCGCCCCACCAACTAGGTGTTGGTATATATGTACAGCTAGTACATATATAAAAATAAGTTGTCTGTGTATGTGTGTGTCGAGTGACGTCATGTTTGTGTTTCGACTGACGTCATGTGTGTCGACTGACGTCATTATAAGGATTGAGTTGTATGCGTCATGAAGTTGTTTGTCGACTGACGTCATGTTTGTCAACTGATGAAATTACAAACCGGGACACCGGATATGTAACACATCTATATATATATATATATATCTATATATATATCTATATATATATCTATATATCTATATATATATCTATATATATATATATCTATATATATATATATATATATATATATATATATATATATATATATATACTAGCTGTTGGGGTGGCGCTTCGCGCCACCCCAACACCTAGTTGGTGGGGGCGCTTCGCGCCCCCCCCAAGCCCCCCCGCGCGCGTAAGTCGTTACGCGCCATAATAGTTACGCGCCATTGTAGTTGTGTCCCTATGTTATATAAACTTGCGAATATACAACATTCTTTGCTGTCCCATTGTCTTTGCATATAAATAGATTGTCAGGTTATCCCCCTGTTTCCCCCGGTGTCCCCGTTGTAGTTGTGTCCCTGTGTCCCGGTCGTCATTTATATTCCCTGTGTCCCGGGTCCCGGTCATCATTTGTATCCCGGTGTCCCGGTCTGTATATACATTTGTTTTTTAGTTTTGTTTTTCTCCTTTATTTTTTTCCTTTTTTTTCTTTTTTAGCTTATTTAGATTTTTAGATTTTTTAGTTTTTTTTATTAGTTTTTAGTTTTTATTTCTTTTTAGTTTTTTTGTCCCGGTCGTCATTTATATCCCCCTGTTTCCCCCGGTGTCCCCGTTGTAGTTGTGTCCCTGTGTCCCGGTCGTTATTTATTTTTTAGTTTTTTACCTTTTTTTAGTTTTTTTAGTTTTTTAGCTTTTTTATTTTTTTTATTAGTTTTTAGTTTTTTTGTAGTTTTTGCCTTTTTTTTAGTTTTTTTAGTTTTTTAGCTTTTTTATTAGTTTTTAGTTTTTTTTGTAGTTTTTGCCTTTTTTTAGTTTTTTTAGTTTTTTAGCTTTTTTATTTTTTTTATTAGTTTTTAGTTTTTTTTGTAGTTTTTGCCTTTTTTTAGTTTTTTCAGTTTTGACGTCACCTGATCCAGTTTTTTCAGGTGACGTCACCTGATCCACGATCCACAGATCCACAGACAACTTATTTTTATATATATAGATAGTTTTTTTTTTTTTACTTATGTCCTGGTCGTCATTTATACTCCCTGTGTCCCGGTGCTTTGTTGATTGCTAATCGAACATTCCTTTTGTCCTGGTCGCTTTCTCTTTGAGTGTCGTCATTTATTAGTTTTTTCCTTTTTTTTTTTAGTTTTTTATTGGTTTTTACCTTTATTTTAGCTTATTTTTCAGTTTTTTCCTTTTTTTTAGTTTTTTTTTATTTTTTATTTTTTTTATTTTTTTACCTTTTTTTAGTTTTTTTAGTTTTTTTAGTTTTTTAGCTTTTTTACTTTTTTTATTAGTTTTTAGTTTTTTTTTGTAGTTTTTGCCTTTTTTTAGTTTTTTCAGTTTTGACGTCACCTAATCCAGTTTTTTCAGGTGACGTCACCTGACACATCCATCCACACATCCATCCACACATCCACAGACAGACAACTTATTTTTATATATATAGATATATATATGTATATATATATATATATATATATATATATATATATATATATATATATATATATACATATATATATATATATATATATATATATATATATATATATATATATATATATATATATATGTATATACAAAATATTGTAAATATACGATATTTGTTTCACTAAAACCACTTTTACAAGTGAGTGTCTTGTAAAAGTCTAATGTCTTGTCTATGTGTTGCTGTGTGTGGAAAAAATTTCATGTGCTGCTGTGGAAAATGTCGTCTTACACACTTACGTATAATATAATTTATTATGGGTTTGACTTTTGAGACGTTTCCGTGAAAATATCTTTAAATCAAAGATCAAATTATCAGATTTATGCTTCTTCTTCATTAGATTTAGGGGTTCAAGTCATTGTCAAAGACACAATTACTAGATTTAACTATTTTACTACACTTTACTATGCTTTAAAATGGCTATCTCAAAATTTTGATAGGACGACTTTTGGTTAATTAATTGGGCACTAGAACTTATGATTTCTGATCAAATAAGTTCTTTCCCGATATTCTATGATCACTGGTTCAATTTTGATCACCCCTGGAAAAACACAACAACAAATTAACACACACACAAAATCCTAGATTTTTGTAGAATTGCCTTGAATAAATGTGTCATAAAATAACCTAATTAATTGAAACATACTTTCTAAAACGGAACCATATGTCCATCAGCTCTCTTTTTCCCTTTGGAACTCCCAAGCTATTTTCAAAAATACCCTAGTAAATCAGTCTAATGGAAATAATCATTACAATGTCTACCCAAATAACTGTACGAATAAAAAAAAATCAGTGTAATAGATACGAATAAAAGAAGACAGAATAAGGTGAAGGAAGAAAGCAACAGACAAATTACTTTTCCGTATATAATCAATAATTGTGAGTTATTCCGCTTGTTCGTCTTTTGTAATTCATGTGCGTAAGCTAAAAATTTTATTTGTGGAACGTACGTCAGGAGTGACTACTAGTTTCAGGTATCAGTAGTGTTAATATTCTGACAAAATCTTATTTTAAAATTTGGACAAGACGGCCATAAAACTTTTCAGTAAATAGGGGTAACACCAAAATAACTTTTTAGTTATAAAAAGTATTTTTGGGTTATTCCCCCATCCCCCAGAAAATAACCCTTTGAGAAATTCCCCCTCCCCTCCCATAGAGTAAATAGAGGAATAGAAAATGATGTAGTCCTAATAAAAAAAAATAAAATAAAAATAATATAAAAAAAGTTAGTGTCCAATTTTTGTTAAAACTATATAGCAAAAAAATTTATCCCCCAGGGGCATTTAAGGTTCGAATGAAAAGGTTGGTTATATAAACTTTACAGATCGTTCATTTGCTTGAAATTGGAATCTTTAATTCCTTTTTAAGAATCAAAAATGATGGATTTCAATCAGACCTTCCCCGACTACCCTTCTTTGCTCCTAACACAATAACGGCTTAGATTATTAAGTTAGGCCTTTCAGAGTAAGCTGTGGCAGATCTTGAACTCGTCTGAAGCCACTATGTGTATACTTTTAATACAAATTCTACGGTTAATAAGTCACTAGAACCTGGGGGTCAGAATTTTAAGCTATGCTCTAGGGGATTTAGAATTCATATGGAAGAGATGGTTGTATAAACTTTAAAATTGGCTCATTTGGTTTAATTTAAAGTTCTAGTTCCCTTTTAAGAGTCAAAAATGATTGAGTTCAACAAGCCCCCCTCCCAGCAACCGGTCTTTCACCACGCGCAAATATCACAATAACAGCTTACATTATAAAGATAGACCTTTCAGGGTAATTTGTGGCAGACCTAGCCAGAAGACACTATGTGTGTACTTTTAATGCCACATCTGCAAATATAGTAACTAATGACGTTAAGGGTTGAGACATTTAGTGGGAGTTACAATCAAAGGAAAGACACGATACACATGAAAGTATTAAAAGGTGATAGAAGCAATATCATAGGCAGCGCTGCTCTATCATCGCTAATAGTATCAATTATATTTTAAAGGAGCTAATTTGATTGGAAATTCGAAGCTGTAGTAGCCTTTTTACGACTCAAAAGTGTTTGGAGTGTAATCAGCCCTCCTCTTTAGCTCATAGTTATCCATGCATTTTTAATCAAAATTCTAAGAAAGGCATTTTGTTTAGCATAGTTTAACGATCTTGTAAATATATATTTAGGGCTATTGTGCAGGTTAACCCCCCACTGTTTCGCGATTTTCTCTTTATGCGTAAGAACCAAATGTAACTTTAAGATTAAATGAAAATGGCGAGTTCAAGTTCCACCACAGCTTATCCTGAAAGACCTAACTTTACAATTTAAGCCGTTATTGTGATATTTGTGTTTGGTGAAAAGAGGGGTAGTTGGGGGAGGTGTAATTGAAATCCATTATTTTCGACTCATAAAAAGGAACTAAAAGTTCTAATTTCAACCAAATGAGTCACTTCTAAAGTTTATATAACCTTCCCTTCCCTTCAAACCCTAAATTCTCAAGGGGCATAAAATGCACCACTCACCTCCAGACTCTAGTGGTTTATATCAATCCAAAAGCCTTGTTATAGGAGCTAAGGACTATATTGAATAAACGGAGTGTCTCAAAATTTATATTGGATGAATTTTTGGGGCGTGTGGGGGATGGTAGCTGCACTCTGATCGCTTTTATTCTTAAAATGGGATAACTTATAAAAATACATCAAAGTTTAAAAGTGGAAAAATACGCTACACTCTTATGAAAAGTGAAATTTCGATTCATAAATTTTTGACAACAACAAAATGCCCCCCTCACAATAAATTTATGTTTGGTTATCTTTCAAACGTATTTCAATTAATTTTAAGCAGCAAACAATCTAGGAAGAGGGGGAGGGGCTTTCAAAAGTGGGGAGTAGCTATGGCTCCCATTAATTTCGTTCGTCGTTAATTTATAAGGAAACTCACATCTTTTGCTATACTGACAAAATTACCCCTCCCTGGCGTATCGATTAGCAGAGGATGGGGATCAATTGTAAATTTATTTCCCCCTCCTTCTATATTTTGAGAAGTATATTTTTTTGGAATTCCTCATCAGCGCCCCGTTCTTTACGCTAAAGTTTGACTCTTTCTCTCAATTCTTCTTTTTAAAACAGTAAAAAACTTTAGCGTAAAGAGCGGGGCGTTGATGAGGAAGCAGCCTCTTTCATATACGAAGTAATTTCTGTGCGTTTGAAGTTTTAATGTCGCTCCTTACTTTCAGTTAAAAAACTTGTTGTTTTTTTTATTTAATTTCTGAACGTTTTTGAATCAATGCATGTTTTGATTTTGGCTCTCCGCAGAGGAATAATCAAAACGAAATTTGCATTTTTTTTTTTTTTTTTGCTAAATGGCTTTCTCATAATTTTGATCGAATGATTTTGAGAAAAAAAGAGCGGGAGACGAAGCCTAGTTGCCCTCCGATTTTTTGGTTAATTAAAAAGGCAACTAGAACTTTTAATTTTTTACGAATCTTTTTATTGGTAAGAGATTTACGTAACTTATAAATTAGCTTACGTAAAGAACTTTTGTATTCTCATGTTTTTATTACATATATGAGGGGATTCGCCCCATAGTAAGGAGCCACCCGGCTCAATAGTAACCAAAACTCTAAAAAATGAAATTTGATACCAATAGCTACATCATAAGAATCGTATTTTAATGCTGGTTTTAAATATATAAGTTTCATCAAGTTTAGTCTTACCCATCAAAAGTTACTAGCCAAAGAAAATTTGCGTTATTTTGGAAAATAGGGGGAAACAACCCCTAAAAGTCATAGAATCTTAACGAAAATCACACCATCAGATTCAGCGTATCAGAGAACCCTACTGTAAAAGTTTCGAGCTCCTATCTACAAAAATGTGGAATTTTGCATTTTTTTCCAGAAGGCAGATCACGAATGCGTGTTTATTTGTTTTTTGTTTTGTTTTTTTTTCCCAGGGGTGATCGTATCGACCCAGTTGTCCTAGAATGTTGCAAGAGGGCTCATTCTAACGGAAATGAAAAGTTCTAGTGCCATTTTTAAGTGACCAAAAAAATTGAAGGGCACCTAGGCCCCCTCCCACGCTAATTATTTTCCCAAAGTCAACAGATCAAAATTCTGAGATAGCCATTTTATTCAGCGTAGTCGAAAAACCTTATAACTATGTATTTGGGGACGACTTACTCCCCCTCAGTCCCTGTGGGAGGGGCAACAAGTTACAAACTTTGACCTGTGCTTACATATAGTAATGGTTATTGGGAAGTATACAGACGTTTTCAGGAGAATTTTTTTTTGGTTGGGGGGAGGGTTGAGAAGAGGGGGATATGCTGGGGGAACTTTCCATCGAGAAATTGTCATGGGAGAAGAAAATTTATATGAAGAGAGAGCAGGATTTACTAGCATTATTAAAAAAAAACAATTAAAAAATAAATGTGGAAAAGCTTTTTCAGCTGGAAGTAAGGAACAGCAATAAAACTTAAAAAAAAACAGAAATTATTACCCATATGAGAGCTCACCTCCTTCTAATACTTCAATGTTTACGCTAAAGTATTTTTAGTAATTTCAACTATTTATTCTACGGCTTTTGTGATTCAGGGGTCATTCTTAATGAATTGGGATAAAATTTAAGCTTTGGTGTAAAGAGCGAGGTACTGACGATGGGGCGAATCCCCTCATATATGTAATAAAAACATGAGAATACAAAAGTTCTTTACGTAAGCTAATTTATAAGTTACGTAAATCTCTTACCAATAAAAAGATTCGTAAAAAATTAAAAGTTCTAGTTGCCTTTTTAATTAACCAAAAAATCGGAGGGCAACTAGGCTTCGTCTCCCGCTCTTTTTTTCTCAAAATCATTCGATCAAAATTATGAGAAAGCCATTTAGCAAAAAAAAAAAAAAAAATGCAAATTTCGTTTTGATTATTCCTCTGCGGAGAGCCAAAATCAAAACATGCATTGATTCAAAAACGTTCAGAAATTAAATAAAAAAAACAACAAGTTTTTTAACTGAAAGTAAGGAGCGACATTAAAACTTCAAACGCACAGAAATTACTTCGTATATGAAAGAGGCTGCTTCCTCATCAACGCCCCGCTCTTTACGCTAAAGTTTTTTACTGTTTTAAAAAGAAGAATTGAGAGAAAGAGTCAAACTTTAGCGTAAAGAACGGGGCGCTGATGAGGAATTCCAAAAAAATATACTTCTCAAAATATAGAAGGAGGGGGAAATAAATTTACAATTGATCCCCATCCTCTGCTAATCGATACGCCAGGGAGGGGTAAATTTGTCAGTATAGCAAAAGATGTGAGTTTCCTTATAAATTAACGACGAACGAAATTAATGGGAGCCATAGCTACTCCCCACTTTTGAAAGCCCCTCCCCCTCTTCCTAGATTGTTTGCTGCTTAAAATTAATTGAGATACGTTTGAAAGATAACCAAACATAAATTTATTGTGAGGGGGGCATTTTGTTGTTGTCAAAAATTTATGAATCGAAATTTCACTTTTCATAAGAGTGTAGCGTATTTTTCCACTTTTAAACTTTGATGTATTTTTATAAGTTATCCCATTTTAAGAATAAAAGCGATCAGAGTGCAGCTACCATCCCCCACACGCCCCAAAAATTCATCCAATATAAATTTTGAGACACTCCGTTTATTCAATATAGTCCTTAGCTCCTATAACAAGGCTTTTGGATTGATATAAACCACTAGAGTCTGGAGGTGAGTGGTGCATTTTATGCCCCTTGAGAATTTAGGGTTTGAAGGGAAGGGAAGGTTATATAAACTTTAGAAGTGACTCATTTGGTTGAAATTAGAACTTTTAGTTCCTTTTTATGAGTCGAAAATAATGGATTTCAATTACACTTCCCCCAACTACCCCTCTTTTCACCAAACACAAATATCACAATAACGGCTTAAATTGTAAAGTTAGGTCTTTCAGGATAAGCTGTGGTGGAACTTGAACTCGCCATTTTCATTTAATCTTAAAGTTACATTTGGTTCTTACGCATAAAGAGAAAATCGCGAAACAGTGGGGGGTTAACCTGCACAATAGCCCTAAATATATATTTACAAGATCGTTAAACTATGCTAAACAAAATGCCTTTCTTAGAATTTTGATTAAAAATGCATGGATAACTATGAGCTAAAGAGGAGGGCTGATTACACTCCAAACACTTTTGAGTCTTAAAAAGGGCACTACAACTTCGAATTTCCAATCAAATTAGCTCCTTTAAAATATAATTGATACTATTAGCGATGATAGAGCAGCGCTGCCTATGATATTGCTTCTATCACCTTTTAATACTTTCATGTGTATCGTGTCTTTCCTTTGATTGTAACTCCCACTAAATGTCTCAACCCTTAACGTCATTAGTTACTATATTTGCAGATGTGGCATTAAAAGTACACACATAGTGTCTTCTGGCTAGGTCTGCCACAAATTACCCTGAAAGGTCTATCTTTATAATGTAAGCTGTTATTGTGATATTTGCGCGTGGTGAAAGACCGGTTGCTGGGAGGGGGGCTTGTTGAACTCAATCATTTTTGACTCTTAAAAGGGAACTAGAACTTTAAATTAAACCAAATGAGCCAATTTTAAAGTTTATACAACCATCTCTTCCATATGAATTCTAAATCCCCTAGAGCATAGCTTAAAATTCTGACCCCCAGGTTCTAGTGACTTATTAACCGTAGAATTTGTATTAAAAGTATACACATAGTGGCTTCAGACGAGTTCAAGATCTGCCACAGCTTACTCTGAAAGGCCTAACTTAATAATCTAAGCCGTTATTGTGTTAGGAGCAAAGAAGGGTAGTCGGGGAAGGTCTGATTGAAATCCATCATTTTTGATTCTTAAAAAGGAATTAAAGATTCCAATTTCAAGCAAATGAACGATCTGTAAAGTTTATATAACCAACCTTTTCATTCGAACCTTAAATGCCCCTGGGGGATAAATTTTTTTGCTATATAGTTTTAACAAAAATTGGACACTAACTTTTTTTATATTATTTTTTATTTTATTTTTTTTTATTAGGACTACATCATTTTCTATTCCTCTATTTACTCTATGGGAGGGGAGGGGGAATTTCTCAAAGGGTTATTTTCTGGGGGATGGGGGAATAACCCAAAAATACTTTTTATAACTAAAAAGTTATTTTGGTGTTACCCCTATTTACTGAAAAGTTTTATGGCTGTCTTGTCCAAATTTTAAAATAAGATTTTGTCAGAATATTAACACTACTGATACCTGAAACTAGTAGTCACTCCTGACGTACGTTCCACAAATAAAATTTTTAGCTTACGCACATGAATTACAAAAGACGAACAAGCGGAATAACTCACAATTATTGATTATATACGGAAAAGTAATTTGTCTGTTGCTTTCTTCCTTCACCTTATTCTGTCTTCTTTTATTCGTATCTATTACACTGATTTTTTTTTATTCGTACAGTTATCTATATAATTTTTTTCTTCGAGAAAGTGCATTTGGGTAGACATTGTAATGATTATTTCCATTAGACTGATTTACTAGGGTATTTTTGAAAATAGCTTGGGAGTTCCAAAGGGAAAAAGAGAGCTGATGGACATATGGTTCCGTTTTAGAAAGTATGTTTCAATTTATTAGGTTATTTTATGACACATTTATTCAAGGCAATTCTACAAAAATCTAGGATTTTTTGTGTGTGTTAATTTGTTGTTGTGTTTTTCCAGGGGTGATCAAAATTGAACCGGTGATCATAGAATATCGGGAAAGGACTTATTTGATCGGAAGTCATAAGTTCTAGTGCCCAATTAATTAACCAAAAGTCGTCCTATCAAAATTTTGAGATAGCCATTTTTAAAAATAGTAAAGTGTAGTAAAATAGTAAAATCTAGTAATTTTGTCTTTGACAATGACTTGAACCCCTAAATCTAATGAAGAAGAAGCATAAATCTGATAATTTGATCTTTGATTTAAAGATATTTTCACGGAAACGTCTCAAAAGTCAAACCCATAATAAATTATGTTATACGTAAGTGTGTAAGACGACATTTTCCACAGCAGCACATGAAATTTTTTTCCACACACAGCAACACATAGACAAGACATTAGACTTTTACAAGACACTCACTTGTAAAAGTGGTTTTAGTGAAACAAATATCGTATATTTACAATATTTTGTATATACATATATATATATATATATATATATATATATATATATATATATATATATATATATATGTATATATATATATATATATATATATATATATATATATATATATATACATATATATATCTATATATATAAAAATAAGTTGTCTGTCTGTGGATGTGTGGATGGATGTGTGGATGGATGTGTCAGGTGACGTCACCTGAAAAAACTGGATTAGGTGACGTCAAAACTGAAAAAACTAAAAAAAGGCAAAAACTACAAAAAAAAACTAAAAACTAATAAAAAAAGTAAAAAAGCTAAAAAACTAAAAAAACTAAAAAAACTAAAAAAAGGTAAAAAAATAAAAAAAATAAAAAATAAAAAAAAACTAAAAAAAAGGAAAAAACTGAAAAATAAGCTAAAATAAAGGTAAAAACCAATAAAAAACTAAAAAAAAAAAGGAAAAAACTAATAAATGACGACACTCAAAGAGAAAGCGACCAGGACAAAAGGAATGTTCGATTAGCAATCAACAAAGCACCGGGACACAGGGAGTATAAATGACGACCAGGACATAAGTAAAAAAAAAAAAACTATCTATATATATAAAAATAAGTTGTCTGTGGATCTGTGGATCGTGGATCAGGTGACGTCACCTGAAAAAACTGGATCAGGTGACGTCAAAACTGAAAAAACTAAAAAAAGGCAAAAACTACAAAAAAAACTAAAAACTAATAAAAAAAATAAAAAAGCTAAAAAACTAAAAAAACTAAAAAAAGGCAAAAACTACAAAAAAAACTAAAAACTAATAAAAAAGCTAAAAAACTAAAAAAACTAAAAAAAAGGCAAAAACTACAAAAAAACTAAAAACTAATAAAAAAAATAAAAAAGCTAAAAAACTAAAAAAACTAAAAAAAGGTAAAAAACTAAAAAATAAATAACGACCGGGACACAGGGACACAACTACAACGGGGACACCGGGGGAAACAGGGGGATATAAATGACGACCGGGACAAAAAAACTAAAAAGAAATAAAAACTAAAAACTAATAAAAAAAACTAAAAAATCTAAAAATCTAAATAAGCTAAAAAAGAAAAAAAAGGAAAAAAATAAAGGAGAAAAACAAAACTAAAAAACAAATGTATATACAGACCGGGACACCGGGATACAAATGATGACCGGGACCCGGGACACAGGGAATATAAATGACGACCGGGACACAGGGACACAACTACAACGGGGACACCGGGGGAAACAGGGGGATAACCTGACAATCTATTTATATGCAAAGACAATGGGACAGCAAAGAATGTTGTATATTCGCAAGTTTATATAACATAGGGACACAACTACAATGGCGCGTAACTATTATGGCGCGTAACGACTTACGCGCGCGGGGGGGCTTGGGGGGGGCGCGAAGCGCCCCCACCAACTAGGTGTTGGGGTGGCGCGAAGCGCCACCCCAACAGCTAGTATATATATATATATATATATATATATATATATATATATATATATATAGATATATATATATATAGATATATATATAGATATATAGATATATATATAGATATATATATAGATATATATATATATATATAGATGTGTTACATATCCGGTGTCCCGGTTTGTAATTTCATCAGTTGACAAACATGACGTCAGTCGACAAACAACTTCATGACGCATACAACTCAATCCTTATAATGACGTCAGTCGACACACATGACGTCAGTCGAAACACAAACATGACGTCACTCGACACACACATACACAGACAACTTATTTTTATATATGTACTAGCTGTACATATATACCAACACCTAGTTGGTGGGGCGCTTCGCGCCCCCCAAGCCTCCCCGGGCGCGTAAGTCGTTACGCACCATATTAGTTACGCGCCATTGTAGTTGGGTCCCTGTGTTCCACCTGTGAATAGATATATATATATATATATATATATATATATATATATATATATATATATATATATATATATATATATATATATATATATATATATATATATATATATATATATATATATATATGTTGCATATAAATAGATTGTCAGGTTTACTGACTCTTGAACATGCAACATATAATTGATCATGGGAAAAACAATCCGTATTCAGATCTATACCTCATTATTCTAATGATGTGTCCCTGTGTCCCGGTCGTCATTTATATTCCCTGTGTCCCGGTTGTCATTTGTGTCCCCGTGTCCCAGTTTGTAATTTCTCTTTGAGTGTCCCGGTCGTCATTTATATTCCCTGTGTCCCGGTGTCCTGGTCGTCATTTGTGTCCCGGTGTCCAAGTCTGTAATTTCCGTTCGAACAATCCCTGTGTCCCGGTCGTCATTTATATATCCCGCCTGTGCCCCCGGCGTCCCCGTTGTAGTTGTGTCCCTGTCTCATTTATATTCCCTGTGTCCCGGTTGTGATTTTTATCCTGGTGTCCCAGTCTGTAATTTCTCTTTGAGGTTCCCGGTCGTCATTTATATTCCCTGTGTCCCGGTCGTCATTTGTGTCCAGGTGTCCCGGTATGTAATTTCAGCAGTTGACAAACATGACGTCAATCGACAAACAACTTCATGACGCATACAGCTCAATCCTTATAATGACGTCAGTCGACAAACATGACGTCAGTCGAAACACAAACATGACGTCACTCGACACACACAAACACAGACAACTTATTTTTATATATGTACTAGATGTTGGGGTGGCGCTTCGCGCCACCCAAACACCTAGTTGGTGGGGCGCTTTGCACCCCCCCAAGCCCCCCCGCGCGCGTAAGTCGTTATGCGCCATATTAGTTACGCGCCATTGTAGTTGTATCCCTGTGTCCCACCTGTGAATAGAGATAGATATATATATATATATATATATATATATATATATATATATATATATATATATATATATATATATATATATATATATATATATATATATATATATATATATATATATATATATATATATATATATATATATATATATATGTTTTTAACTACGTAAAACATGTGAATATACAACATTCTTCGCTGTCCCATTGTCTGTGCATATAAATAGATTGTCAGGTTTACTGACTCTTGAACATGCAACATAGAATTGTCCATGGGAAAAACAATCCGTATTCAGATCTATACTTCATTATTCTAATGATGTGTCCCTGTGTCCTGGTCGTCATTTATATTCCCTGTGTCCCGGTCGTCATTTGTGTCCCGGTATCCCAGTTTGTAATTTCTCTTTGAGTGTCCCGGTCGTCATTTATATTCCCTGTGTCCCGGTGTCCCGGTCGTCATTTGTGTCCCGGTCTGTAATTTCTATTCGAACAATCCCTGTGTCCCAGTCGTCATTTGCATATCCCGCCTGTGCCCCCGGCGTCCCCGTTGTAGTTATGTCCCTATGTCCCGGTCGTCATTTATATTCCCTGTGTCCTGGTCGTGATTTGTGTCTGGGTGTCCCAGTCTGTAATTTCTCTTTGAGGTTCCCTTGTCGTCATTTATATTCCCTGTGTCCCGGTCGTCATTTGTGTCCCGGTATGTAATTTCCGGTATGTAATCTGTTGACAAACATGACGTCAGTCGACAAACAACTTCATGACGCATACAGCTCCATCCTTATAATGACGTCAGTCGACAAAAATGACGTCAGTCGACACACAAACATGACGTCACTCGACACACACACAGACAACTTATTTATATATATATATTACAAGGAAAATAGCTTTCATCTTATTAATTCCAAAATACTGACAAAAAAAAAACCCTATAAAAATCAAGGTGACTGGAAAGATATTGAAAATGAACTGAATGTGTAATGTATAATTATTTAGTGTTTAATATACTAATTACAGGAAGCATCAACAATTAAGGTTTACAGATTCTATTTAGCGACAATTTTTTATTTCGGTTTACGGTTAGAAGGGAACTCTAGTCGAACTCCTATGGGCAGTAATTTGTGTCCTTTTTGGTTTAACTTTAGCACTCATTTTAATTTTCAATCGTTTAGGATTTAATTATTTGTATATAGCAGTACCCATTTCTTTTATGTTTGGTATAATTATTTATTTTTATTTCTCTTCATTTTCAGTCAATTATGCATAGACAGTAATGTTTGACCGTTTCACATTTAGATCATTGAAGGATTTTATTTTCTGTCCGTCTGTTTCAAATGGCTCTTTAATTTTCAATTACTTAACTCACTAGCCTAATTGTATAATGTACATTCCCAGATTGCTATGAAATCACGATCTTGTATCAGACTTAGCAGACATCTGCCATGCTTGGGATACTTATGTCATGCTTGGCACAGATCATTCACTCTTAGTACTGTTCTCACAGTTCCGCTATGCTTGGCACACTTCTGCCATGCTTGGTACTAGCCACCTGAGTTATATGATTTCTGAGAGTGAAAAACCTCTCAAACATTCATCCTTTTTCTTTGGGTAGTTTACTTTTGCATGTGCGGACTGTTTGTTTTCGTTGTTGTATTTTAATGGGGGCAGATACGATGGACAAGGGTTTTTAAATTCCTTTTGGGAAATCCCGAACTTTTTACTGTTATCGCTTTTCTTCTATTTCAATAAAAATTCTTTTTTATGTGCTTTAACCCGTATGCGCCTGAGAGGCTATATTTCTTCCAAAATAAGTTCATTAGTACGGGTATGCATTGAGTTTTTCGTTTTACACAAACTTTTCCTCTTGTTATCTTCCCAATAAATTAGTTTTATTTCCATCAATTCTGTTTATGTGCTACTTTTTCATAGTAAATTTATGATGGAATGGCGGATTAGTCTTCTTAGTTATTTAGCAGGATGAGATTGAGGAGCACAAAAGCACAAACGTACGCAAACACAGGAACAAGTCTACACACACACATCAAATTACCAATTACGCACTTATTGTTTGATGCAAGCTGTGCTAGAGTTTTGTTCGCAGGAATTCTTCAATTCAATTCAATCATATATATTTAAATAAAAACCCCTAATTCCATGTACATAATCTGCCAGGAAAGCACAAAAGTGCTTGACTAGGGCAGAAACTTAACTAAAGAATAATTAAACAATCAACTAACAGAAACAACGAATCAACTGGATTTATCAAAAAAGAGAAAAAAGGGGGGTGAGGAAGAGAAAGAAAAGAAAAAAAAGAAAAGAAAAGACCAAAAAGAGGAGGACCGCATGATATTCAAATCTAAACAGTATTTCTGGAACGACCCTTCACTGCTCGCTTGAAGGTAGTAAGGTTATTTGAGTTCCGGATTTCCAAGGGGATTGAATTCCAGATACCTGGAGCATATCCGTAGAAAGTCCTTTGCGAAAGCCAAGTTGGGTATCGCACAGAAGATTCTACTCCTGGAGGTAATCATACATTCTTTCATGGACTACTTTCTCATAAATCTTCGAAAAAAAGGTAAAATAGAAATGGATCGGTAATTACTCGGTTCATTTTTTGACTTCCCTTTGTGAAGGGGTAGCACTCAGGCTAATTTAAGTCTTTCTGGAAAAGTTCCCTCTTCAAGTGATAAATTAATCAGATGAGTCAAAATAGAAATAACAATTGTTTTTGTTGCTTTAACGATACTTCATCTACTCCACAGGATTGTTATTTCATACACATAATTATTTCATTTATTTCATTTTCATCACAATTTGTAAAAAGGAATTCAGAAGTAACATGACGAGGTTTAAGTTTGGGGACTGGTGGACTTCGAGAACTGAAGATTAAAAGAAAATAGCCAGGTGGGTGTTTCACCCACCTGGCTAACTGCTTGCAATTCTCAATACCCAAGGGTTCTCCCAATAGCCAAACAATTTTCATTTCCAAACGGACTCGGTCTCGGTTGAGGTTTGGGAGAGTTCACGCTTTACATTTCAAAACAGACACCCATCTCGAAAATAAAAGATTTGTCTACTTTTCGTACAAGTTCTACCATTTGCATTCAATGCACATCGAATCAAAATCTCTGAGCGAAAAAACATAGGATTACCCTTTAAATTGATGTGCAAAAGAAAACACTATTTTTAGCTCAGCAGTGGGTATATTTTCTTTTACATAACCTGTTCATTTAAATTAATCTCCGTAGAATCTAACGTGCTTTTGCTAAACAAACATCTTTTGTTTTTTTCTCCCACTTGTTTATGTTTTTGTCAAGTCTCATAAACGAGTTTGCTATCGAATAGATACTAGCAGTGGCGTTATTAAGATTCTTAGAATCTGTTTCAGAAATTGGGCAGGTACAAAAAAGACCATTAGCCTTAAGTGTTTTTGAAATTAAACAGGACTTAATAGAATATAATATTTTAAGCTTCAAATGTCGTTAAACTAAGGCTACCATATAAAATCGTAAAAAAAAAACAAATATGTTGATTTTGCAATTACGAGTAAAGTTGGCAGGTTAAGTTTCAAATTCTTAGTCGTATAAATTACAAAAGAAATGTTACTAAAATATAAATCTGGCAAAGAATAGGGGGAAGGGGGATATTATGCAATACATAGAGTAGAAAAAGTATGATTCATTATCCCAAGCCATCTTATATAAATATTCTATAGGTAGTTAGGAAGAAAGAACCCAAATGCTTTAATTTACCTTTGTCCTAATTACTTTAGCAGCAAAAAGGTCGAGCTAAACCGTATTTGTTTTTATTTGACCTTTTGATCTAATAAATCAAATAGTTCGTTGTAACAAACTCAGTACAGAGCGATGCGCCTCAATTGTAACCGAAACTTTAAGAATCAGGGTTTCGATAATAGTAGATACATCAAAAGAATTGAGTTTTGATATTTATTCAAAATATAGAATTCGTGAAGTTTTGTGCTTTCCCCCAAAGTTTCGAGCCTGAGAAAATTTTCCCAATTTTTGAAAAAGAAGGAAACGCCCCCCAAAAATGAAATGATTTAATGAAAATCATACCATAAAGTTCAGCTTATCAGAGAACCCTACTTTAGAGGTTCAATCCCTTATATATAAAAATGAGGAATTTCGATTTTTTTTTGTCGAAAACAAGGTCACAGATAGGAGTTGATTTGTTTGTTTTCCCCATGGGTGATCACATCAGACCATTGACCTAGATGATCGGAAGAGGGTTCGTTTAATAGGAAATAGAAAGACCTAGTAGCAAAGTTTTCTACTCAAAATTTTGAGATAGCCATTTTGTTCAGCATGGTCTAAAGATCTAATAATTATAGTTTTGAGGATGACTGACCCCTCAAAGCTTCTGGGGGAAGGGTTGCAAGTATTTCAGGTGTTTTTAATTTTTTTTTTAAATTTACACCCCCTAAAAGGTATAGGTTTGTAATGAAAATCACACCGTCAGATTCAGCGTAGCAGAGAATCATGCTGTAGGGTTTAAAGCTCTTATCTGCAAAAATGTGGAATTTGTGTTTTTTGTGCGAACAAAGATCACGGATGCGTGTTTACTTGTTTTTTTTTCCAGGGGTAATTATGTAGACTCAGTGGTCCTAGAACTTCGCGAGAGGGATCATTCGAATGGAAATTAAAAGTTCTAGTGCCCTTTTTAAGTGATCAAAGAATTGAAGCTAAACCCCCTCCCGCCCTCATTTTCCCCCAAAGTCAACAGATCAAATTTTGTGATAGCCATATCTCTTTAGCATTGTCGAATTATCCAATGATAGTTGAAATATCTATGTCTTTGAGGACGACTTAATCCCCTACCGTCCCAAGGGGAATGGCAGTAAGTTATGATTTTTACCCATTGTTTACACATACTATTAGTTATTGGTAAGCATACAGACATTTTCTGGGGGATGGGGGGGTCAGGAGGATTGGGTCCAGTAGGAAGATTTTCCAAGGGAAGAGTTTCTTATGGGGAAAGAAAATTTCTATAAAGGAGGCACTGGATATTCCAGCGCAATTAAAAACGATCAGAAATTAAATGTAAAAAAACAAGCTTTTTAGACTGCAAGTAAAAAGTAACATTAAAACTTAAGACGAACAGAAACTATTACATATATGAGGGGGTTCGTCCCCTCGTCAATACCTCTCTGTTTACACTAAAATAGTTTTGGTAATTTCAAAAGAGCTATTTGTTCTAATTATACGGCTTTTGTGATTCAGGGGTCATTCTTAAAGAAATGGAACAAAATTCGAACTTTCAAACAGTTCGTGGTAACCACGAACTGTTTGAAAGTTCGAATTTTGTTCCATTTCTTTAAGAATGACCCCTGAATCACAAAAGCCGTATAATTAGAACAAATAGCTCTTTTGAAATTACCAAAACTACTTTAGTGTAAACAGAGAGGTATTGACGAGGGGAAGAACCCCCTCATATATGTAATAGTTTCTGTTCGTCTTAAGTTTTAATGTTACTTTTTACTTGCAGTCTAAAAAGCTTGTTTTTTTACATTTAATTTCTGATCGTTTTTTTTAATTGCGCTGGAATATCCAGTGCCTCCTTTATAGAAATTTTCTTTCCCCATAAGAAACTCTTCCCTTGGAAAATTTTCCTACGGGACCCAATCCTCCTGACCCCCCCCCCCATCCCCCAGAAAATGTCTGTATGCGTACCAATAACTAATAGTATGTGTAAACAATGGGTAAAAATCATAACTTACTGCCATTCCCCTTGGGACGGTAGGGGATTAAGTCGTCCTCAAAGACATAGATATTTCAACTATCATTGGATAATTCGACAATGCTAAAGAGATATGGCTATCACAAAATTTGATCTGTTGACTTTGGGGGAAAATGAGGGCGGGAGGGGGTTTAGCTTCAATTCTTTGATCACTTAAAAAGGGCACTAGAACTTTTAATTTCCATTCAAATGATCCCTCTCGCGAAGTTCTAGGACCACTGAGTCTACATAATTACCCCTGGAAAAAAAAACAAGTAAACACGCATCCGTGATCTTTGTTCGCACAAAAAACACAAATTCCACATTTTTGCAGATAAGAGCTTTAAACCCTACAGCATGATTCTCTGCTACGCTGAATCTGACGGTGTGATTTTCATTACAAACCTATACCTTTTAGGGGGTGTAAATTTAAAAAAAAAAATTAAAAACACCTGAAATACTTGCAACCCTTCCCCCAGAAGCTTTGAGGGGTCAGTCATCCTCAAAACTATAATTATTAGATCTTTAGACCATGCTGAACAAAATGGCTATCTCAAAATTTTGAGTAGAAAACTTTGCTACTAGGTCTTTCTATTTCCTATTAAACGAACCCTCTTCCGATCATCTAGGTCAATGGTCTGATGTGATTACCCATGGGGAAAACAAACAAATCAACTCCTATCTGTGACCTTGTTTTCGACAAAAAAGAAATTGAAATTCCTCATTTTTATATATAAGGGATTGAACCTCTAAAGTAGGGTTCTCTGATAAGCTGAACTTTATGGTATGATTTTCATTAAATCATTTCATTTTTGGGGGGCGTTTCCTTCTTTTTCAAAAATTGGGAAAATTTTCTCAGGCTCGAAACTTTGGGGGAAAGCACAAAACTTCACGAATTCTATATTTTGAATAAATATCAAAACTCAATTCTTTTGATGTATCTACTATTATCGAAACCCTGATTCTTAAAGTTTCGGTTACAATTGAGGCGCATCGCTCTGTACTTAGTTTGTTACAACGAACTATTTGATTTATTAGATCAAAAGGTCAAATAAAAACAAATACGGTTTAGCTCGACCTTTTTGCTGCTAAAGTAATTAGGACAAAGGTAAATTAAAGCATTTGGGTTCTTTCTTCCTAACTACCTATAGAATATGTATATAAGATGGCTTGGGATAATGAATCATACTTTTTCTACTCTATGTATTGCATAATATCCCCCTTCCCCCTATTCTTTGCCAGATTTATATTTTAGTAACATTTCTTTTGTAATTTATACGACTAAGAATTTGAAACTTAACCTGCCAACTTTACTCGTAATTGCAAAATCAACATATTTGTTTTTTTTTTACGATTTTATATGGTAGCCTTAGTTTAACGACATTTGAAGCTTAAAATATTATATTCTATTAAGTCCTGTTTAATTTCAAAAACACTTAAGGCTAATGGTCTTTTTTGTACCTGCCCAATTTCTGAAACAGATTCTAAGAATCTTAATAACGCCACTGCTAGTATCTATTCGATAGCAAACTCGTTTATGAGACTTGACAAAAACATAAACAAGTGGGAGAAAAAAACAAAAGATGTTTGTTTAGCAAAAGCACGTTAGATTCTACGGAGATTAATTTAAATGAACAGGTTATGTAAAAGAAAATATACCCACTGCTGAGCTAAAAATAGTGTTTTCTTTTGCACATCAATTTAAAGGGTAATCCTATGTTTTTTCGCTCAGAGATTTTGATTCGATGTGCATTGAATGCAAATGGTAGAACTTGTACGAAAAGTAGACAAATCTTTTATTTTCGAGATGGGTGTCTGTTTTGAAATGTAAAGCGTGAACTCTCCCAAACCTCAACCGAGACCGAGTCCGTTTGGAAATGAAAATTGTTTGGCTATTGGGAGAACCCTTGGGTATTGAGAATTGCAAGCAGTTAGCCAGGTGGGTGAAACACCCACCTGGCTATTTTCTTTTAATCTTCAGTTCTCGAAGTCCACCAGTCCCCAAACTTAAACCTCGTCATGTTACTTCTGAATTCCTTTTTACAAATTGTGATGAAAATGAAATAAATGAAATAATTATGTGTATGAAATAACAATCCTGTGGAGTAGATGAAGTATCGTTAAAGCAACAAAAACAATTGTTATTTCTATTTTGACTCATCTGATTAATTTATCACTTGAAGAGGGAACTTTTCCAGAAAGACTTAAATTAGCCTGAGTGCTACCCCTTCACAAAGGGAAGTCAAAAAATGAACCGAGTAATTACCGATCCATTTCTATTTTACCTTTTTTTCGAAGATTTATGAGAAAGTAGTCCATGAAAGAATGTATGATTACCTCCAGGAGTAGAATCTTCTGTGCGATACCCAACTTGGCTTTCGCAAAGGACTTTCTACGGATATGCTCCAGGTATCTGGAATTCAATCCCCTTGGAAATCCGGAACTCAAATAACCTTACTACCTTCAAGCGAGCAGTGAAGGGTCGTTCCAGAAATACTGTTTAGATTTGAATATCATGCGGTCCTCCTCTTTTTGGTCTTTTCTTTTCTTTTTTTTCTTTTCTTTCTCTTCCTCACCCCCCTTTTTTCTCTTTTTTGATAAATCCAGTTGATTCGTTGTTTCTGTTAGTTGATTGTTTAATTATTCTTTAGTTAAGTTTCTGCCCTAGTCAAGCACTTTTGTGCTTTCCTGGCAGATTATGTACATGGAATTAGGGGTTTTTATTTAAATATATATGATTGAATTGAATTGAAGAATTCCTGCGAACAAAACTCTAGCACAGCTTGCATCAAACAATAAGTGCGTAATTGGTAATTTGATGTGTGTGTGTAGACTTGTTCCTGTGTTTGCGTACGTTTGTGCTTTTGTGCTCCTCAATCTCATCCTGCTAAATAACTAAGAAGACTAATCCGCCATTCCATCATAAATTTACTATGAAAAAGTAGCACATAAACAGAATTGATGGAAATAAAACTAATTTATTGGGAAGATAACAAGAGGAAAAGTTTGTGTAAAACGAAAAACTCAATGCATACCCGTACTAATGAACTTATTTTGGAAGAAATATAGCCTCTCAGGCGCATACGGGTTAAAGCACATAAAAAAGAATTTTTATTGAAATAGAAGAAAAGCGATAACAGTAAAAAGTTCGGGATTTCCCAAAAGGAATTTAAAAACCCTTGTCCATCGTATCTGCCCCCATTAAAATACAACAACGAAAACAAACAGTCCGCACATGCAAAAGTAAACTACCCAAAGAAAAAGGATGAATGTTTGAGAGGTTTTTCACTCTCAGAAATCATATAACTCAGGTGGCTAGTACCAAGCATGGCAGAAGTGTGCCAAGCATAGCGGAACTGTGAGAACAGTACTAAGAGTGAATGATCTGTGCCAAGCATGACATAAGTATCCCAAGCATGGCAGATGTCTGCTAAGTCTGATACAAGATCGTGATTTCATAGCAATCTGGGAATGTACATTATACAATTAGGCTAGTGAGTTAAGTAATTGAAAATTAAAGAGCCATTTGAAACAGACGGACAGAAAATAAAATCCTTCAATGATCTAAATGTGAAACGGTCAAACATTACTGTCTATGCATAATTGACTGAAAATGAAGAGAAATAAAAATAAATAATTATACCAAACATAAAAGAAATGGGTACTGCTATATACAAATAATTAAATCCTAAACGATTGAAAATTAAAATGAGTGCTAAAGTTAAACCAAAAAGGACACAAATTACTGCCCATAGGAGTTCGACTAGAGTTCCCTTCTAACCGTAAACCGAAATAAAAAATTGTCGCTAAATAGAATCTGTAAACCTTAATTGTTGATGCTTCCTGTAATTAGTATATTAAACACTAAATAATTATACATTACACATTCAGTTCATTTTCAATATCTTTCCAGTCACCTTGATTTTTATAGGGTTTTTTTTTTGTCAGTATTTTGGAATTAATAAGATGAAAGCTATTTTCCTTGTAATAAGATTAGGGCATTAACGTTATTTTGTGTTAGGGCGAGATGCACAAGATTTCGGAAAGAAACTTAAAGACGCTTTAATTAAATACCAAAAATGAACGAATTGTACAGAAAACGTAATAATTGTAGGAAAAACTATAAAAATCACAAATATTAAGCCCAAGTAACATACAAGAAATTTATAAAAAAAAAACTAAAATTGTTTGTATTAAATGTATTTAATATACTTCAGACCAGATAAGAAACTTCATTATTTTTGGACATTGACGAAGAATGAGACAGAAATTTATGGAGGAAAAAATAATTTTCCTTGCCAATATTTTTTAACACATTTTTTTTTTATCAAACACGAAGATTTATCTATTCCAAATCAGACCAAATTATTTCTTCAAAATCACTGTTTTCATGCATTGAGTTCCTGGTAAATTCACTGTTCTCCCCCGATCCCTTCTGTGCTTTTTTTTTCTTGCTGTTCACTTCAACTCGACTCAACCTTCTTTTTTTTCCTCTTTTTATTTCTTGAGACAAGCTTGAGTCCTTCGGTTGGTGGGCTGTTGTACATTTTACAGACACAGGTTCTCTGATTTCCATATTCCTTGCAACCCTTGAGTCTAAAATTTCAGGAAGTAAGGATTCATTCCAGAAGGCTTCAAGCTTCGGAAATATTTTTTCCCAGTAGTCTTTCGACTTTGCTTATTTTTCTACCCTTAATTTGATTATCGCAATGAGGTAATGGTTGGGAGCACCATACCACAGTTGGTATTTGCTACTTTTGGCTCAACTGCGCAAGGCGAATCTGGGACTTAAGGTGGAAATTTATGGCGAATGTATGCCACCGTGTATTCAATGACACTCAACTAAATTTTAACATTCTTTAGCATTTTTTAACATCCATAATTTTAAATTATATATAACAGCCTAACTTTATACATAACATCTTATCTGATATTGCAATCTATCACCCGGACGAAAATGTATTTCACCGGGTCAACATTTTGAGGAAACACTGTGTTACAAGATGCAAAACTACGGAGCAATATATTCTTAGGGATATATTTGGGACAATCAGGGGGAGAGCCCCCCCCCCCAAGATATTGAAGAGTTATATTTTCGTGAATCGACGCCACTACATTTCATTTTTCTATGGAAATGCAGTTTTTTCTTCTTTTCTCAGTACCCTTTTTTTTTAGCACTTGGTGGGTCCGGAGCTCTTTACCTAAAATTTTCTTACTCAAAACATTATATCCTAACATTTTTCACAAGAAAATGTTTAGGCAAAATTAAAGGTCCCTACTGCTATTATTTATTATTGAAAACATACTCATCTGCGTCCTCTGTCCCACAGTGGCGTAATTTCATCAAAATGCTAGTGGAGCCAATATTTTCCAGATCAAGTGAAAATGATAGTCCTTTTCTCGGTACTTTTTTTTTTTTTTAGCACTTGGTGGGTCTGGAGCAAATTTGCATAATTATGTTTTTGGCGAAATGGCTTTCTCGTAGTTTTGATCGAATAATATTGAGAAAAAAGGAGCGGGGAAGGAGCCCTAGTTGCCCTCTAATTTTCTGGTTACTTAAAAAGGCAACTAGAGCTTCTAATTTCTTACGAACGTTTTTATTAGTAGAAAATATACGTAACTTACGAATTAACTTACGTAACGAACTTCTATATTCGTATGTTTTATTGCGTATATGAGGGGTCTAGTCAATACCTCGCTCCTTACACTAAAGCTAAAATTTTGTCCCAATTCTTTAAGAATTACTCTGAATCACAAAGGCCGTAGAATAAATAGTTGAAATTAACAAAATTACTTTAGCGTAAAGAGCTGGTATTACGAGGAGGTGAACCCCTCATATGCGCGATAATTTCTGTTCGTTGTAAGTTTTAATGCTCCTCCTTACTTTCAGTTGAAAAAACTTTTCATATTTATATTTTCATTGTTTATTTAATAATGCTAGAAAACCCCGCACCCCCTTCATCGAAATTCTCTTCCCCATGACAAATTCCTCCATGGAAAGATCCTCTCACGTACACCCTCCTCCCTCTACTTCTAGTTGGTGGCAAAGTTGTGAAAATTTACTATACTTCCTGTTTTGCCACGTTTGCTCGAGTCAAATTTTATCCTTGATAGCTAAGGGTCCTTTACTTACTAAAACCTGTCAGTTTAACATAAGATTTTCGTATTAAATGGAAATGAATCCACCATTTACGTCTGCAAATAGGACAGACATGGAATCACTGAAAAACAAGAAATCATTGAAAACCGGAATTTTTTTTTGAGTAAAAATTATGAAAAGAAATGATCAAAAAGAAAATAAGACTTAGTACCTTTTGTAATAATTCTGTTCCTAGAGCCAAACTTTGGTTTTGTCGTGTTTTTTTCTTAGCACCCCGATTTCAGCTTATTCCTAGAAAGTGATAAGGGTCTAACCTCTACGGTTTTTACGGAAAGTGTGGACCTTAGGCCGGATTGATCAATATGACTTTGCAACTTCGTAAAACTCTTGCCTGGGGCCAAAAATTTATTGTTTCTACCCATTTCTGTTCGTGATTTCAGCTGAGTTTATCATTCGGTTTTTTGAACTTGGGATTGCGGTAGAGAAATGGTATCAGATGTCTCTTAAACTTTAAAAGCTCTCTCATTGCTAAAGAAATTAAAGTTTATCCTTTGCTCCTTTCTAGGTGATGACGTTAAAAACTTGGCCTACGGCAAAAAAGTCAACTTTTGAACTAAGACAGATGGATTTTGTTTTAAGTTTTAATGCTGATCCTTTCTTTTATTTGAAAAATTACTCTTTTTTTATTTTCAAGAAACAAAATTACAATTTTGTTTATGGTATTTGTAATCTTAGACAAGGTTATTATCAACTATTTTCTTTTGGGGCTGAGGGTGAGATTTTGTGGAATGTCCAAAATACAGAGCATGAAAAAGTATTTTTATAGCCAGTAAATGGTACAATCCTAAAAGCAGGTAGTATTTCAAAAAAACTTTTGTTACAAATTACATTTTTTTTTTACGTGTGCCTCTTTGAAAGCATTTCTGAGACACAAGTATCATATAAAATACTGCTGGGGTGGAAAGGGTTCAAAATTCAAAGATTAAGATCAGCAATGGGAATATCCTTTGCTTATTTGCTGAAGTGGCCATAATTTCAAATCAAGCATTTTGATCTTTTAGAAAGCATATAGACTGCCAGCTTTCGTAAAAATATAACTAAGAATATAGACGTAGAATGTAAAAAATGTAAAATGTAGAATATAGAATGTGAATTTTCTATTACTTTTTTTCATTTTCATGACTAATAAATCATGACTAATAAATCAAAATTATTTGTGCCGTGATTTTTCGGAAAATGTGCTGGGAAACAAAGAAAAAAAGTAATAAAGAAACTTTTAAACCGGTTAAAAGCAAACAAAACTAAATATTCCAACTTATTATTTTCACCCTGTTTTTTAGATAACAGATAATCTGGACAAGCTATTAGCTATTAAAAGCTTATGACAATTCAAGAAATCGGCAAAATTTTTTGAAATTTAGTAGTAACGACTGTTTTTTCTCTTGCATTTGGAGGTTTAAAGTTTCTCTTGCCCTTCTTTTTGCACAAATTTTACGATAAAATATATCATTAAAATAAAACTTTAGCTTTAAGAAAATCTGGAAGAAATTATTTGAGTTTTTAAAGGCTTGGAACTCTTTTTAAATATGAACAACGTATGAGTATTATAGACTTCAGAATTCACTACAATTTTACCCCATTTCGGTTGGAAGGATGCCGCAAAATACCGCTTTTTCAATGGATGGACACAGCCTTTACTATGGAAATAATCTGAAAACACTGTACCAGTGAACGCCAGAAGTTCAATTTTAAAATTCGAGACTTGGGCTATTTTTCTTGTTTGATGCCAGACTTATTTTTTGATAGCCTTATCCTGGTGAGTAATCTGCCTGAAATAGCTGAATTGAGTGTCCTAAATTAAAATGTGTTTTGAGTTGAGGGTGTAACAATATATTTGAAAATTAATGTTATAAAGACTAGACTTAGGTTGCTTAGAATTGTAGCCTAAATTAAAAGAGTATCAAGTGATGTAATCGCTTCTTCTAAGCTAAATTATGAGAAGATGTAAATATTAACTGTTATTAGCAGTGACAGTAGTAAAGATCTGTTCTAGTTAGACTATTAGCCAAAGAAGCTTATTTTCTCACTTCTGATCACTAAGTTAGCCTGGCTTTCTTGGTATAATAGGCTCTAATCTAGTCTAGGGTCTAAACCAGATGGGAATTAAGTTTTTTTTGGATGGTTTTTGTTTTAAATTATTTGGTATAGTTGACTGAACAGTACTTATTTAGGCATTACTCTTTCCAGAAGGAAATATGATGTAGTTCTAGAATATACTTTATACTGTTTAAATGTCTTATTAATATCCTTCCTAAAGGCACATAGCTTTACCCCCCCCCCTAAAGTTTGAGTATATTACCAAAGTCTTATATAGGCTGCATAGTCTACTCTATGAATTTTCAGTGGCATGATTCTTTTCTTCTTATTACTTTAACAGTAAGCAAGCAGATAGAAGAAAAGAGTCAATATTAAAAATCCATTGTAAATATATAATTTAGGGCATAGGCCTGCACTTGCACACTAGGGAGAGAAGGATGGTAAATTAAAATAATGAGCTCTTAAGAGTAATGTAAGTATACTTAGTTTTTTTAAATATTTTGGAGTAGATTTCAGAATTTGTATTTTTTTCTTCTGGAGAAAGATACTTTATTACCTTAATTTGCACTTCAGAGCAAATTAGTTGTGAGAACTGTGATGCTCTGTAGTTGATGATGGCAATAGATCTGGTTGCTGTGCTAAGGTCAAGCAACAAACCATAGGGACTAGAGAGTGCTGGGGAGATGCAATTTAAGCCCACTCAGTAATGGTGATCACATGGTAGGGATGGTTCAAGGACCATTCTCCAGCAATTTAGAGTTGGCACCACCGCACAACAGCAACTTTGAATAGAGTGTATGAGATGGTTGGGTATGACAAGCGGCATCATCCTCCAAGCTAACTCTCTATTGTCTTCCACAACTGTTATGGTAGTGAGGGCTGGGAGGGGTTTTTCCACTAGAATCTCCATGGTTTGGCCTTCCATTCCTTGTCAAGCCTCTTTTTGAATTCCTTGGGCAAGGTTGCCAAGACTGTCTCTTGGCTTAGTTGGTTCCAATTGTTCACCACTTGCTGGCTAAAAAAATCTAGTCAGACTTTGGTGTTAACACTGGATTTGAACAGCTTTTTGGAAAGTCCTTGTGTTTGCTTTTGGTGGGGAGAGAAAGTGAACAGCTTCTGATCCACTTGCTGGAGGTGCCCATAGGTGAGCAGCATGTCGTTATGCCTACACTGAAAAACAAGTGTTGGGAGATTAACAGATTGTAATCTTCTGCAGTAGGGCTGACTGCATATACTGTCAATGCATTTGGTGGCTCTCCTCTGGACACCCTTAACAAGCTGGATGTCACTCTTTATGACTATGAGTTTAGTGATGGTAAAAAAGAACAAGTAAAAATATTGTCTAAAGAAAACCAACCAAACATATGTATCTGGCTGTATTGGGGGGGGGGTAGGCTGCACTTGCTACAGCTATAACTCTCATATTTGGGAAAGAGCATCAGATAACACTACAGAGTTACCACTTTTCTCAAGGAAGAATCCTTATAAAAGAAAATTTGTATGATTATATTTATTGTTTTATAATATTTTGGTTTTGTTTCTGGCAATGCATCCCTTCCTCCCTATAGTACTTGGTATAATTCTAGGAATGTATAAAAACCCTTTCCTTCTATAAGGTCTTGATGCCTATCCCAGTATTGCATCACCTGACTACAGAAGGACCTTCAATCCCCACTAGTTTCCAAGATAATCATCAGCTCTTACATGATGAAATGATGAGTCACTTAACAAAAGATAGACATAACAAGTTAAGCTTACAAGGGGATATTAGAATATGTTGTTAAAAACTCTTGTTTCTATCCATAACAAAAGAATTACATTGTTTTCTTGCTTTTATCTGGTAACAGGAACTGATTTATTGCAAAACCATTTGTCATGCAATGATGGATAGTGTATTATATTCAATTGTGGCTGCTGGAACAACTCCCCCCTTAAGCAGTGTGTTGTAAGCCTTTAAATCTTAAAGGCAATAAATAAACAAAATAATCAAAACAGTAGTGCCAAATCTCATAAATGTAAAAATTAGGGGACAAATAATGAAGGAACCAGTTTTGAAATTTAGATTCAAATTTTGTTATAATTGGTTGTTTTTTTTAGTGAAAATCTCAAAAAAGTAATTTTGCAATACAGGGAAGAAGGCAGTCGCGCCCTCCCTCCAATGTTAGCTACTGGTTACAAAGAACAACCAATAGGAGATTAAATTGTGTTTGAATGTTTTTTTTTTCTGTTTGACAATATGGATTTAACCAAGTTCCCTTAAGTGCCAATGATAAGTAAACAAATAACAGTAAATGAAAATTTTTCAGTAGTTATTAACATTAATTGGCAAACAGCAGACTTGAGCCAATTTTTTCAGTTTTTGGCTTCCACTTTCTGAATAATGTTTTATGCATATACACATTTAAAAAGACTGAAAAGAAATGAAGAAATAAAGTGAAAAGAATAGGCATGCTGAATCCACTGGGATCTGCCCAAAAATATTTCTCAAGTATTTTGACATGTGTTGAATTGGGTTTTGATGTACATCAAAAACATATAACTTTTTGTTCTGTCAAATTTGTAGTTGAAAATACTCTAATTTAAGAAAATCAGAGTTTTGTTCCTTTTGCTGATAAAACTTCAAACTTCTAATCAAATAGTTAGATTTTTAGGTGTTTTTTCTACATACTGTAACCCTTTTCAAACCAAAAGTCTTTGAATTAAGCCTTCTGGAGTAAAAAGTGTTTATTTTTAACAAAACCTATCAAATCATTAATACCTTTAAATTTCTTCTTTTATGCTGTTTCCAAACATTTTGGTTAATTAATCAAAGGCTCAATAAAGAAGCAATTTTGTGTGACATGACAAGAAAAGCTTCCTTGTGCTGCAATCTTTTTTGTAGTTAAAACCATAAAAAAGCCTTCTCATGGTTTTTGTAATAGAATATATGAAGGTATTAATTTGAGCCTAAAAAAATTTGTTCCATGGCACAAAAAGCCTTCTCACAGTACTGTATCTAATCACTATTTTATGGTTAAAATGATATAGTAGTATATGATGGAAAGTGTAAAAGTTTTTTTTTTCTTTTTTTTTGGCCTGGACATCTAAGATAAACAATGAAGATATTTGTACCCTTCTTTGCTTCCTTCTTACTTGGAATCACCCCTCTCCTCTGATGGCCTCTAATAGAACCCTAATAATAAGTTTCTTTATTAATTAATGTTACCACATACCATAGATTTTTTTGTTGAAGTGGATTTCCTGCAGTCTCTCAACTTGATCAAATATATGAATATATGTGAGGCGGCTTAGTTGCTCTCCAATCTTTTTGGTCACTTAAAAAGGCACTAGAAATCTTAATTTTCATTTGAATGAGCCTTCTCATGATATTCTAGGACCACTGGGTTAATTTGATCACCCCTGGAAAAAAAAACTTGCATTCATGATCTTTCATTTGGCAAAAAATACAAAATTCCATATTTTTGCAGATAGAAGCTTGAAAACTTCAATAGGGTTCTCGGATGCACTGAATATGATGGTGTAATTTTCATTAAGATTCTATTGCTTTTAGGGAGTGTTTCCGCTTTTTTTTTCGAAGATAAGGCAAACTTTCTCAGTTTGATGGTTAAAACTAAACTTAAAGAAACCTATATATGTGAAATCTGCATCCAAATCCAATTCTTTTGGTATATCTATTGGTGTCAAAATTCAATTTCTTAGAGTTTTGTTTACTACTGAGCCAGGTCACTTCTTGCTTACAGTTTTTATCACAAACTGTTTGGAACACTCTTCCAAGGAGCTAGGCCTACCCTGTGTTTCAATTACTACTGTATTTGAAAACTAGCTTAACAAAAGAGTAAAGGTGTAAAGTGTAGCCTAGGGCAATGAGACCTCATTGCCCTGTAGCCTAGGGATGAGAACCTCATATGCAAGAAAGCTGGGTGTTACTCTAAGTTATGAGGTGGCAAATTAGTGATTAAAATTAAATTAAGTAATTCTGGTCTGAATTCAATTCCTCCTTACTGTTTGTACTTTGCCAAAAAAATACATTTTTTAGGATTTGTATTCTAGTGAGATTCATTTTAATTCTAACTACTGCCTCTCTTCTAACCACATTTTTTGCTGTGTGTTATTTTTGTTAGAATCTGATTTGATCTTTACTATTGCTAATCTTCTAACAGTAGATTTTGTAGTCCATCATTTTCATTCGTGATTTTTTCTGATGGTTATTTGTCCCATTTCTTCGAATCGCAGATCTCGTTGTGTTTCATTTTTGTTCATCACTACCCCATATATTTCATGCCTTTTTTCTTTAGGTGTTTAGATTCATTCATCATCCCACATAATTTTGTATGATGTCATAGATACAAAAAAAACTTTTCCATCTTGTCCCCTTTAATTATGTTTTTATTTTAGTTACATTGTTATATAATTCAGTAACAACCAGGTATGTTCCATTGCACATGCCCTTTGGAATATCTAAAGTATGCATTTGCTTGATTATTATGCTATTCTATAGTTTAAAGTCAAAGAGTGGTAAATAAATAATTTCAATTGAATTAATAAATTTTGGAGTGAGATCATTTTCTCTCTCCATTTTAACCTTTAAAGAAACATAAATTCCATAGGATTTATATTCTCCTGGGAAGAAATCAACAATCTTAGTATTAATTTTACTTACGTCTATTTAAAGCAGTGCTAAAGTAATGTGTTCTGTCATTCCATTCTGATTTTGATTTGTCTTCTAACTACAGATTTTGTTGTGTAATATGCTTGTTTGAGACTCCCTGTGATTCTGAATATTGTTTGTTCAATGCCTTTTGCTTTAGTTGTTCATAGTCATTTGCAGTGGCGCCATTTCAGAAAACTTAGGGGGGGGGGGCCAAAAATCGATTTTGGGCCCCCATCCAGCCTTTAAAATTTTAAAATTTTCGAACATGCCTTTAGGTACCGTACTACCTTTGGGGTTCGCATTTTGCAGCTTATTTAGGGACCAAAAACAGTACCAAAATAGAACATTTACTGTATAAATCAGAAACTTACGTACAGTTACTTCAGCGAAAACGACTCCTCAAACACAAAGGGCGTTTTATTAAAACAGTAAGTAACTTTTTTACAAATGCTGAAAAACTTTAGCATGAAGAGCGGGGTGTAGAGGAGGGGGAAGACCCCCTCCTCTATGGGGGCACTGTGGGGGACTTGGGGGGGGGTCCGGATTTCTGGCAATTCCGCGAGATTGGTACTTCCTGATGCAAATGGACGATGAAACTTGGCAGGCATATCAGGGACTCGAACAGACTAACTTGAAATTAGTCGTTTCCCCGATCCGACCATCGTGGGGGGAGTGGAGGGATGGGAATCCGGAAACTAGTGGCATGCATAACTTTTAAACGGGTGATCGGATTTCAATGAAACTTGGCAAGTGGAAAGAAATATCGTCTCAGATGTTCCATGTCAAGTCTGGATCTGATCCGATATTTGTGGGGGGGTGGAGGCGCCCACCGGGAAACTCGTGAAATACTTGTAGTCGAGGGATTGGATAGGGTACGCTCCGATTCCAGTCGAACTTGATGGACGGGAACCGGAGATGTCAAAGATGTGACTTTTATTTTTTCAAGTCGTGTTCGGCCACAGTAGGGGGCCGGGAAATTGTGTGGCTCGCATATGGGTCAAATGAGTGCAGCGATTTAAATGAGACTTGGAATGTAAAGTAAGCATATGTCCTAGATGACATATTTTACTGTCCGAACCAGATCCGACCACGGTCGGGGAGGGGGGGGATTTATTGAAAAATGCTGAGATTCGAGTGAAACTTGATAGGTGGTGAGACAAGATGCTCTAGATGATCCGTTCACGAGTGTCCGAGCCAGATTCGGCCGCGAAAGGGGCAGCTGGAAGGAGGTACCGGAAACCGTGTTGCACGTCTAGGGATTAAACGAATAGGTTTATTGTGCTGAAACTTGGAAGTTACAACAGTCATCTGCTCCAGATGATCCGAGGCGATGCCAGAAATGCACCGACTTGAGTGAAACTGCATATTCTATTTCTAGCTCCGAACCGCATTTTTGGGGTGGCGGGTGTGGTTTGTGACGGGCTCATCTCCTTTGTTGTACTGCCTACTCGTAACAAGTGCCATATGAGCTCGTAGCTCTTGTTCTGGTTCGTTCAGTAAGATTGGTCGACGAAACAAAATTTAAAATGTGGTAGATTTACTTACAGTCGGTTTGAAAAACGAAGCCAATCGTCATTGCATCTTTATTTCTTCTTCTTTCCTTTGGGCTTTTATTTTCCTTTTTTTGCACCACTCGCACCGGATGAACTCATGTTTCAATAATCCGATTTGAACTTGAACACAACTCAACACTGTTTCACGGTTCTTTATTTGATGAAGGCTAACGAGAAACTAAATACAAAACTGGAATGACACCCTGGTCTGGATACCCGACTGACGGGATTCATTAATCACTGGAGAGACTTCAATGTCACAGAAGTACTCCGAGCCCAGAAAGGACTTTACAAACCCCTGCCAAAAGGGTGACCATAAATTAATTAGGGAGAACGGCAAAAACAGGATACTTTCTTGAAATGCAATAATCGTCGAGTATCTTGAATTTGCTATTTAGTAATAATTCACAGTAGAAATACGGTAAAAAAAAGAAAAAAGTAGAACAAGGACAAATAAACAAAGAATTACGTGGTTGAAATTGGGCCCCTCCAGAAATCAGGGGGGGGGGGCATGCCCCCCCCCCCCTGCCCCCCCCCCCCCCAAATGGCGCCACTGGTCATTTGTCATCTTGTATAATTTTGCATATGTCATAGATACCAAATTAGCATGATATGATCACCCCTGGGAAAAATAAGCTGCTTTTCAAATTTAAATGAATATGTGTCAGTCACACAAATTTTTTTTTTCCAAAGTTAAGCCTCCAAACGAATCTTTCCAAAGTTTTGGCCTATTGAGATCATTTTTTTTCAGGCCAGAACATTGCTCCCCTCCCTCTCTCTCTTTCTTCCTTTTTTTCTCTCCTTTGCTCTTCTTCCTACCTACCCACTCATAAGGAAAAAATCCTCATTCCTTTTAATTATGTTGCTGTATTACTGCAGTTTATGATATTAAATGACAAAAAGTGGATTTTTATTTTACTGTGATCTCCCAAATAATTGGCTTGTCAAGTTTGTTCACTTAATGGGGAGTATATGCTGCATGTTTTGAGGAAAATTTAAACATTATAAGGAATTTTAATGGTTCAGGATGCATTTTATTATAGATATATCCAGACGGGTATAATTCTTAGAAGAGAGGGATTAGTGTATTTTTTCTGGTGAAGAATTGAAGTGAAAATGCAATATAGAACATTTTTGTTTCCCAGTTTAACCAGTAAAAACATTGTACAAGTTGAAAGGGACGAGGAATCTCCTCTCTATTCAACTATAGTGAATGTTCAATATTTTTTAGGACTAAGGCCCATTTGAGATCAGAAGTCCAGGGAGACAGCTTTTGAAACCAATTTTATGGCAAATGGAACACAACTCCTCAAATTATAGTTCAGTCTATCCTGAACAGCAGACTTGGAGGTCGATTTTAAGTGAGAAATCTGACAAAAATCATAAAAATGAAGTGAATCAGAAGATCACAGTTCCTCCATCTGCTTTCAAAAAATCTGTGAAACTTGTTCAAGAATGGCTTGACCACTATATTGATGATGTTGTTCTGTCTTTAAATGAAAGCAGTTTTTGTGAACATTCTAGTTTTTCTGACGTTTTGGATGCAAACAAAACTGTTTATTCAGTCAGTTCTGTTGGAAAACACTTACGAAATGATGGTATAAGACAGAAGGAAACTGATGGAGCACCAGAAAACAGTGGTGTAGCTTGTGCTGTCAGAATCTCAAAAACTCCAAAAAAGGCTGTCAGAAAGACTCTAAAGATTCCAACTCAAATTAAGACTCCACATAAGAAAGCAAGAAAAATGGCAGCAATGCCGAAAACCCCTATGAGACAGAGAGCAACAACTCCACTGAAACATGAGCCAACTTCTTCTGCTCCTAGAATATGTAAAGAACAATCTGAGTCCTATGTACAAGCTGATCATTTAGTTAAATTAGGAGGTAGGTATAAACTGAATCGGGACTTTTAAACTGCAACTAGATTTGACGCCAAGGCTGCATCCAGGGGCGGGGTACCAGTTTTAAATTCCACTCGAAACTTTTTCTGACTTCTAAAAAGTATCATAAGGCTTTTTTGATCCTCCTCCCAAAAATATTCTGGGGCCACCTTGCATATAATTATTGAAGGCATTATTATCAAAGGGTTTTATAACTACTAAGGATGCCCTTGGAGTAAAGTGGCAACTATTGAAGCGCCAACTTTATCCTAATTTAATGAAAACATGACAATAGAAAACCAAAAGAAAATCGAATTCATTTTTCTGGCAAATAAACTGGTACTTTCTTATTGAAAATGATAGCCATCTTGATATCTGATATATTTGAAGACACAACATGCTTATTTAATCCCTGATTTGGCATGAATTAAATTTTCTCATTTAATGCCCCTTCTTCCTCCCAAAATGTGCTTGAAAGTGCTAGAAAGAAAAGAAATAAAAGATGTGCTTGAAAGAACAGAAATAAAAGAACAAGAAACACCATATATATGCTATAATAAACAGAAGGGTGAAATCGTGTACTGAAAAAAACTTACATAAATAATTCATACACAATAAAACAACATAATATCGTGATCCTGAAGCAAAAAAGCAAGAGACAATTATTGTCAATTTTAATTCCATCATTCTCAATCTGCTTCGAAGGTATACTTACCAAGCAACCCCACACATCGCTCAGATTTAAATTGACTAATGGGTAATTTCTAGGTACTCGTGATTAGCCTCTTCTATAGTTTAGCCCCTTTGTAAATAACTGAAATAGCTGTCCTATTTGAAACTAGGCAAGGAACCTAAATAACTCCACTTGTCCGACTTCTGTGACAATGAGCGTTGGACCTTTCCCGGAATATTCCTGTAAAACAGTTTGGAAGGCACCCATTACAATATGTATATATAAAAACTAGTGTATAAAAATTGCGCAATCTAGCTACAGGCATTGTATTAATAGTACAGTTCATAGACCTGACCGAATCCCGGTTCCCTGTTCCACAATATGATCTAATGGCATTGTTCCCTAGTACATATTGGGCGAAGTATTAAGAGAAAAGTACCAAGCCATACAGTCTAACAGTACAAAATATATAATAATTAATATAATAATATATAATATAATAATTAATAATATATAATATTATATAATATATGTAATATATTAATAATTAATATGATATATTAATAATTAATAATTAATGATAATATAATAATTAATAATATATAATAATTAATAAAAATATAATATATAAAATACGCTTCAGAGAAAGATGCAATAACCATAAAACATATGAAGGAAAAAATGTTTTAATTTCTGGATAATCCCTAAATTCCGCGATGATGTTTTACTTGCTATTTTACTAATCCAAAGTTTACATTACAGAGTTTTCAGCTTTTTTCTTCCTCTTCTTCATCATCAGTTGAGTACTTCGAAATTCTTATGTTTTGTTTTTTTCTTACTAAAAAAGTGAAAAATATGAACCTGAAAATTTCACCTTTTGTGTTTAGGATCTCTAATCAAAAAATCTGGAATATTATTAAATAATCGAATCTGTCTGGTTGTCAAAACAGTTGTTCTATTTCCACAAATATTTGTAAAATGAAATAATAGGCAAGGAAATTTTTAAGCATGCAAAAATCTAATATTTGCAAAATCAAATTGGATATTAGGATGATAGCAAAACGGGTTGGCAAGCAAACCAAAATTCAGTTTTGTCCTACCAAAATTTTGGATGGATCCAGCTCTGCTTTTTAGGCATAAATTAAATCAACAATTTCATACTAGAAAAAATAGTTTTTCTTGAGTTAAATTATAGCCAATACGCTCATACGCAATCACCCATACGCTGGCACGTACGTAGGGGGGGGGGGCCTTTGGACCCCCCCCCCCCACAATTTTATGAAATGTTTAATTTCTGCATGGTTTCTTGGGGTTTCTGGCAAAAGTAGGACATTTATTAAGAATCAAGATGCTTTGGGATTTTACAGCATGCAATTTCCGGTCAAGTCACTGCCCAATTATTAACCCATTTTCTGTTGAACTTTTTACCTTCTTTGAAGTAATTAGCTATTGTAATGGTTTTATTTTCGCAAAGAGAGTTTGCTTTCCACATTAAAATAGAATTATCCTTGATATTAGGGCGATTATCCCCCCTTTTCAGGATAAAGTACAGCTTTTAATGGATCAATTTTGAAAACTATCATTTTTCATTAAAATCGACGTTTTCGCAATAGAAGAACTACCCCCCACAACACCCATATTGTACTGTTAACCCTAAAATTTACCTTTCAGTGGGATATAACAGATTAATCACTGGTTCTAAATCCCTATGAACATAACCTGAGCCTAAAACGTATTTTTGAGGCTTCAGTCTTCTTCCCCCCACCCGCTAAAATACTATGGATTAAAGTTAATCTGTATTTTCCTATATACGTGCTTTTTGCATTTATTTAGTTACTAAATAAAAAAAGTGCTACTTTATTTCTGCTGTTTTGAAGGTTTTGCCCCCCCCCCCCCGAAAAAACGCCTGTGTACGTGCCTGCCCATACGTGTACGGTTCCATAAGGTATGTGTGTGTGTCACCATATACATGTCTGATGCTTCAAGGCTCCTTCTAGCACCATGACTCTTCTGATAACGACTACGGAACTATTATGTCCCATCCATTGTCAAACAATATTTCGTTGTGTCTTTCGTTTACTTTGCCCTGAAGCACAGCTGCTACCGACTCCTGTTAATCTGGCCTCTCTGAGCTCTCAGCTGTCAATTGAATAAATAATTTCAGCCTTAGAAAAGGAGTTTGTCTAAAGTTGAATTGTAGCATTGTGATTCAAATGCATCTGGTGCACACATCCTACTATGCAGGATTTACATTTAAATGAACAGGTCTAAAGGAAAATAATTTCTTTGACCACACTGCTTTTCCATTTACGAAAAAATAATTGAAGAAAAACGGGTTAAATTTTTATAAAGCAGTGAACAAAATAAAATATAAACTACACTTTAGCTAACAAAAATAAAAATACTCCGAATATTTCGGCCCCACGTCCGGGAGCCTTTCTCGGCGGAAAAAAAGAAGAAAATAGAAGAACAGAAAGGCTCCCGGACGTCCGCTCCACGTCCGCTAAGAAAGGCTCCTGGACGTGGGGCCGAAATATTCGGAGTATTTTTATTTTTGTTAGCTAAAGTGTAGTTTATATTTTTTTTTTTTTGCTGCTTTATAAAAATTAAATCCGTTTTTTCTTCAATTATTTTTTCGTAGGTCTAAAGGAAAGTCTTAAACATAAACTTCTTATGTTAATTTTCATGTTTAGAACATACAAAACTGACCATTAGCAATGAAGAAGGGTGATGCAAAAACTAAATTATGTAGTGCCAATCTATTTATTCTTGGCATTCACGTGCCACAGGTGTTTTAATTATGAGTGGAGTGGCCAGACTAAGCTGAGATTCAGGCCACAGTGCAAGCTAGTGCATCTGTATTTTGTCATGTCGAAAATTTGCAGCAGGGATTTTGTTTACTATGGTTTGACTTGTCAAACTGAATTGAGGCTCCAGTGCAGGCTAGTGCAGCCATATCTATCCTTGTTAAATATTTGCGACAGGGATTGTTTTATCATGGGCAGAGTCATCAAAATGTGTTGGGGCTCGGGCCATAATCAGGCTAGTGCAGCTGTATTTATCCTTGTCAAATGCTTGTAGCTAAGATGTTCTTATTATTGATGGACTTGTCAAACTGAGTTGAGGCTCAGGCCATAAAGACCCGTTCCCTCCAATGCCATAGGGATCACTTAATCGATTAAATAATTCAAAGCACTTACTTATTCTTATTTAAATTCTGATTGAATATTGGCCATTTATGTTTGACAAAGAAGAACTATAATAAACTTGGATATTGTATTAATAACCTTTAATGTTATACATTTGGGAAACTACTTGACCTCCCTCCCTTATGAATCTAAGTTGTAATGAAAAAAAGTTTTATTACTAATGACTTCTTTTCAGATATGCTGTTCCAGTTAACACTTATGGAGGAAGCATTGAGAACAAATCCAGAATCATTAGGGATTTCTTCACCTCACACAGCTCGAGTTTTGGCGAAAACAGTTGACAGTAGAGAAAAGGAATTAGTCGGAATCCTGAAGAGTAGGATGTCAGAACCAAGTAAACTGAGGAAAGAGGTAGGAAGATCATTACTAAGGTTTACTAGGCTCATTACTTTATTTAACTAGAATTTACTACAACTTCCACTCCGCGGCCCTGTTAAAGTTTCATTTAACTAGATTTTATAAATTATAACCGACTTCAGACATGTTCAGTGTACTGAGTCCGAATCCATTCGGCTAAACTTTACTAAAAGCCTGACTCCACGGCCCTGCTTATTAGATACTCTTCTGTTCCCGAAATATGCATGAGCTCTATTCTTGAACAAAGCTTAAAATTAAATATGTTAAGATTCTGAGGTGTCAATTCCTGAAAATTTAGGAGAGGGCGAAATATATTGTTTAACATCTAGGGCGTGTGCAATTTTGTTGTTTTTTTCGTTTTTTCAATGAAGCTGCCAGAAACAGATATTTTGCGCTGAAAACACCCAAAAATATTTATTTTCAAATCTAAGGTGTAAATGTCCCCCTGATATTGAGGCTACAACGCTTGGTTGGTAAAACTTCTACCATCCCCTCCCTCCAATTGATGTCCATTTAATGTTTATCTAACCGTTTCCTTATTGCAGTATACCACTTTACTCACACATGGAGAGATTATTACAGCACAAAATATGAAAAATCTACATATTTTAAACTGTGTTGTTTTACTATTTATTATTATTATGATTTTTTCTATCAAAAATATTTGTTTTTAAATTACCGAAAACTTCCCTCAAAAGAAGTTTTTCGAGAAGTAGAGAGCTATGACGAGAAGAAATAAAGTCAAGTAATTTTTCAAGTTTAAAACAAACATATATTCCTATCAGTAAATAAGTGAAATCCAGAACGAACAGAAACTGCAAAAAATAATTCAGACAAACTAAAAGCGGGCAGAAACTATCAAGAACAAGAGGAGAGGTAACACCCCCTAAATAGTGACAAAGACTCCACAAATGAAAAGAGCTGTTGTTAGGTTAGGTCGTACGTACCCTACCTGGGTTAGGTCGTACGTACTATACGTACGTACGGTTAGGTCGTACGATCGAAAGAGGTTCGTACGTACCCTCTTTTCGATCGTACCATAAACATTTGCTCTGAATCTCACATAACAGATGAACTAGACTTTATTGGAGACATTCTTTTTGGAAACGGTTATCTTATTGTCTTTATTAATGATACAATTAACCGAAGCCTGGCAAGATACTCTCATAAAATCATGGGTATTTTACCATGCGAAGCTCCCGCCAAGCCCTCAAATATAATTTACCTTCCATATATTTCAAAAGTTACTAAACATTTAAAAAAAAAGTTTGCACACAAAATATTTTTTATATTGTATTTAACAATAATTTTAAAATAATGAACTTCCTAAACTCTGGTAAAAATATAACCCCAGTTACCCTCCAAAGTGGGGTTTATCACATACCATGTGACTGTGGCAACTGCTTTGTTGGTAGAGCTCATCGAAATTTAGAAAAATCGCCTATAACAGCGCAAAGATGACATAAATAAAACTTTGAATTCTAATAGTACAGACATTTCTTTTGATTCTGCTTTAAGCAGTCATATCTTTGATAATCTTAGCCATAAAATACTTATTGAAGAAACTTTCCTTATTAGCAATGATTTAGGCTTAAAACAGGTTGTTCGAGTGGCAATTGAAATTAGAATAAAAATAAAAATAGTAATACTTCTTTAAAAAGGGATTTGGTGGAATACTCACTTAATGTCTTATATACAAATTTAATGAAAAACGATTTAACTAATTATATTAAAAAAAGTAAACAATTCCACTCGACCTGTTACGGATAGACCTTCTGGGCTGACTGCTAAAAAGTCTAGACCTTCTGGGCTGACTGCTAAAAAGTCAAGATTAGCTTTAAGAGCTTGTTTGTAATTGTTTTTTATTCCATTCGAATGAATTGTCTTTTTCACTTAGCTTGATGTACCAGTCCTGGTTGAACTTCCTTGAAGTAATGATGCTAGGGCTGTTCTGAAAATATTTCAGTTTTAAAGATTGTATTTTAATGTGAGTTATTTTATATTCGTTTTTTCTTCATTTGTTTTGCTGAGGACGGCCTTGGATATAGGGTCGAAGTATTAATTTAAAGTTGTCTTCCACTGTCTTATGTAAAAAAAAAATTCCTATTGTTCCACTTGTTGTTTATGCCCCCTAAAAACTAGAATGTCATTTGCCCTTTTGTCTTCTTGTCTTTCGGTTAATGTGGTTCTTTATTTTTTTCTGAAAAATCGTGTGTAGATTTTTTTTTTTTAACTAACTTCTCTTCGTATCTAATTGATTTTTTTGTTGGTTAATAAAAAAATATTCGTAGAGCCTTTTTCTAAGTTTTTCTCCTCTACAATCAAGATTTTAGCGTGCTATTTTTATTTCGGATAAAAGCTCCCAAAAAATTGTAATTGTAATATAGAACTTTGGGTGGAGGGGCGTGGGGAGTATTATTCTAAAAAAAACGAACTAATAATTTGCATTTTTTTTTTTTGCTTCTATAAGGTTGGAGTTTTCTTGATCTTGTCATGTTGCAACCTGGAGCACAAAAATGTTGATTGACCTTTCAGGCTTTTCACCCACAGCTGCATCTGCGTTTGTGCATATATGCGGTTTTGACAGCTATGCTGCACTTAGTATGTTTTGATTTTGTTCTATATTTCATACGACATTCCCTCAATATTCCAACTTAATACCCTAACGTCCCTGAGATGTTGCAAATGCGCTTTTTTACGACCTTGATGCGCATAGTGTCTTTTGAATTTATCCGACACCCTCTTAACCGTTCCCTGAAAGTTTCAACTTAATTTGCTTACCCATTCCTGAGATGATGCAGAGGCGCCCTTTTGACAACATAATATGATTGTACATAATATGATTTGATATAGTAAAACAAACTCAACATGCGCTGAAAGTTTCATCTTTATGGCCTTATTCTTTCCTGAGATATTGCAGATTTTCCTTTTGACAACCTGGATGTGCATGCCGCCTTTCTATTCAGTTCAACACGCCCTTCAACATACCCAGGGAGTTTAGACTTAGTATCTTACTAATTCCTGAGATTTTGCAAATTTGCCATCTTGACCTCTTGGCTACATGTAATGCCTTTTAATTTGGTTCCGGACCTTACAAGTTCCTGGAAGATTGCAGACATACCCTTTTAATAGCCTGGATTTTGACAGCCCGCAGTCTCGTTATTTAGTTTGATGCCCCTTTTAATTTTCCATGAAAGTTAAACAAAATATCCTTTGCTGCTCCTGAGTTTTGCATATAAACCATTTCGACGACCATTATGCACTTAGTGTCTTTTAATTTTCTTCAGTGTTTCCCATGACGTTTCCTGAAAATTTCAACTTAGTACCATTAAACGTTCCTGAAACTCTGCAACTGTGCTTTCTTGCTACCTTGATGTGCATAAGCTTTTGAATTTGTTCAGCTCCCTCCTCACCGTTTCCTGAAAATTTCAACTAAAATTCCCTTATAAGCTCCTGAGACACTGCAGATATGCCCTTTTTGATAACCTGGAAGCACATAGTTCCATATGATTTAGTTCAGTATCCCTGTCAACATTCGTTGAAAGTTTCAGCTTGATTTCTTTGGTTCTTACTGAGCGGATGCAGAGACCTCCTTTTGACCACCTAGGAGTAAATAGTGTGTTTTAATTTATATCAACATGCTCTGAAAGTTTCTTTTAATGTTCTTCGCCGTTCTTCAGGTATTAGAGATGTGCCTTTTGATAATCTGGCTGCACATTGATTCTTTTGATTTAGTTCCACATGCCCTTCAACATGTCCTTAATACCCTTTTCTGCTCCTGAGATATCGCATGTGCGGCCTCTCGACAACCTGGATGAACATAGTGTTTTTATTTAATTCTACATCCCCCTCAACATGCCCAGAAAGTTTCAACTTAATACCGATAGCCATTCCTAAGATGTTACAAATACACCCTTTTGACGAACTGGATGTAGGCTACTTGGTGTCTTTTAATTAGTTTAACATGCCCCGAAAGTTTCAACAAAATACCCTCAGCCGTTCCTGAGATATACGATGAGAATGAGGAGTCCTTAATTTAGTTGTCTAGCTATGTAGTGTCTTTTGATTTGATATTAAGTGACCTCAACATGCCTATAAATTTTTAGCTAAATACCTAGCCATTCTTGAGATATGGCAAATATGCCCTTTTGACAACCTGGACCTAAGATATTGTTGACTAGCTCTTCGCAACCTGCATGCGCATAACATGTTTTGATTTAGCTAAACGTTTCCTTCATGATTTCCTGAAAGCTTCATTTAACATCCTTTGTCTTTCTGGAGACCTGGAATCACACGCCCCTCTTTCCCAGCCAAAAAGCCTAAATGCAAACAATGGGCAACCTGCAAAACTTACAGGCTTTGCCCCAAAGATTATTAGGATACATCCTCCCCGGGGGTATACTTTTTGGAACTTTTGGCTATTTTAAACAAAATGTGTATTCCAAAATTTTCATGGGATGCTTTCGGGGGAAGGGCAGCTAAAAAGTCTGCGAGGTGGGCTTGTTGTCCTTCAATCACTTTTGAGTCTTAGAAAGTGCATTAGAACTTCCAATTTCCAATCAAATGAGTCCCTTCTGGAGTTTCTTTGGCAACTGTTGCCAGACTAAGTAGTCTGGTGAAAAAAAAAGAAATAATATATTGTACATTGAAGCCATTTCAGTCAATATTTTGACTGCGCTGCCTATGAAAATAAGTCTACGTGCAGTTTTACATTAGCATGCGCCAAATTAAAGAAAAAAGAAATGCGGGTGAAAATCAGCAAAAATTTAGCTAAAAACACATGGTACGAGACAGCTTAAGAAGTTGTCTAGTGAAAGTATTATTATGATAAACTTGACCCCCAAACAAGTATGAAAATAGATTTAACAGTTATTAATGCAATTTGTGACAAGAATATCAGTCAGCTTAAAAAAAAAAATCTTAGGATGATCTAACTCGTGGTGTGCTCTTTTTCAGATTAATCATATTCAAGTACTTACTACCTTACTCTCAGTTCGTACATGTTGTGGTTTGTGGAAAAACATATTTCTAACTTTGAATTTAATTTTTGGAAAAGAAACGCGCAAATATTTTGGAAATCAGGTTATGAGGTAGAGAATTCGTAACTATCCCTTAGTGATGAATTTGTAATTATCCTTGTGGTGATTGGGGTCACCACAATCACGAGCTCTCTCTCCGTGGTGACCCAGTGTATTTTATTCGTTTTGCGTATTATATTAATAAACTGAACTGAACTGAACTATTTTACAAAAAAATGAATTTCTAGCCATATTTTGTTATTGCTAGAAATAATCAGTAATTTTGACAGAGGAGAACTGAGCTTTCAACTTCTTTCATTCCAACATCTTCTTTTATTGCAACTTCTTCTATGACAGAGTCCAGCTGAGCTTGTAATTCCTTTTATTCCGACTATATTTATTTAAACTTCTTCTTTTTGGCAGAGGATATCTGAGCTTGCAACTTCGTTTGTTCTAATTTATTATTTTATGGCAGAGGATAGCTGGCTTGCAATTTCTTTTATTTTGACTTCTTGTATTGTAACTCCTTCGTTTATTGCTACTTCTTTTATGATAGAGGACAATTGAGCTTGCATCTTCTTTTATTGCAACCTCTTCGGTTATTGAAACTTCTTTTGTAACAGAGGACAGCTAAGCTTACATTTCTTTTATTTTGACATTTTTTTATCGCAATTTCTTCTTTTAATGCAATCTATTTTTGGCTCAGGATTGCTGAGCTTGCAACTTCTTTTATTGTAACTTCTTCGGTTATTGTAACTTCTTTTATAACAAAAGACGGCTAAGCTTGCATTTCTTTTATTTTGACATTTTATTTATCGCAATTTCTTCTTTTAATGCAATTTATTTTTGGCTCAGGATTGCTGAGCTTGCAACTTCTTTTATTGTAACTCCTTCGGTTATTGTAACTTCTTTTATAACAAAAGACGGCTAAGCTTGCATTTCTTTTATTTTGACATTTTTTTTATCGCAGTTTCTTCTTTTAATGTAATTTATTTTTGGCTCAGGATTGCTGAGCTTGCAACTTCTTTTATTGTAACTCCTTCGGTTATTGTAACTTCTTTTATAACAGAGGACAGCTAAGCTTGTATTTCTTTTATTTTGACATTTTTTTATCGCAATTTCTTCTTTTAATGCAATTTATTTTTGGCTCAGGATTGCTGAGCTTGCAACTTCTTTTATTGTAACTTCTTCGGTTATTGTAACTTCTTTTATAACAAAAGACGGCTAAGCTTGCATTTCTTTTATTTTGACATTTTTTTTATCGCAGTTTCTTCTTTTAATGTAATTTATTTTTGGCTCAGGATTGCTGAGCTTGCAACTTCTTTTAATGTAACTTCTTCGGTTATTGTAACTTCTTTTATAACAGAAGACGGCTAAGCTTGCATTTCTTTTATTTTGACTTCTTTTATCACAATTTCTTCTTTTAATACAACTTCTTTTACGATTGTGGACAGGTTAACCATCACAGCGTTCTGTAAAAAAAAAAATTCCGATTTTTTTGAAAGTTGAGACCAATTTTGTTGAACTCAGTTAAATCCATTTTTTGCCGACGATATTCTTTTTATCATTGTTAGTTGTTTAGAATTGTCTTATTTCGTTATCTTTTACTAGTCGCAACCGCTGCAACACGTATTGTTAAATCCACTTTTTGCCGAAGATATTCGGTTTTACATGGTTATTTATTTAGAATTGTCTTATCTCATTATCTTTTACTACTTCGCTAGCTACCGTTACAACCCAAATGTTAGATCCTTTTTTTTGCCAAAGATATTTATCATTGTTATTTGTTTAGAATTGACTTATTTCGTTATATGTGATATTTCTTTGAAATTTTGATATATAATATTTTGCCAGAATTGAGGTTTTCTGGGGGGGGGTCTAAATTAAGGTTGGTTTAAAAACTTCATTGAAAGGCAAAACTTCTCACTCAATATCAGCTCCCAAAATTTTTCAGTATCCAGTTAACTTCATTAACACAGGAAAAAGTAGAAAAAAAATATATTTTTTTCTTCGCCTTTTTTGCACTTTCCCATGTATTCATGATTTTCAGGTGAACAGGTGGCGTTTCTCTAAATCTTATAATAGTAAATTGTGTACTTGAGTACTTTTAGATCCTGTTTTATTCCACTCTAAAGACACAAAATAAGGTGCTCGTATTTTAAAATGCTTTCATACTTCCGTAGCATCTTTTCCAAGTAAGTCAAAGAGTTTATATTCTTTGTTGAATATTTTTCCTGTTGAACTGCCAGCTACTTTCCATTCATCATTGTTCGAAATATCCTGGCACTGCCTAGCTATTTTTTTTTCTTTTGATTTGTTTCCAGTTGCTGTGCCGTCTTCACATTTAACTCACAATGTATGCAAACAATATCAGCGATTGATAATTTCAGAGAGGTTTCGTTATTTTTTAACAAATAACGTGATTACTACATGGAACCGATATGATTGTTTTCAATTTTGATTTGTCGTTTGGTATTTCAAAAAATAAGTTAAAATCTTTCCTGGACAGCTATTAGGTATTTTAATTATTTATTTATTGTTTTGTTGTTACTAATCAATCAATATGTTTACTGCCCAAAAAATACACAAGGGATCAATATGGAGTAGATGGGATGACAAAAAGAAACAAAAACAAAACAAAGAACACACTCACAAAGAAATATATACTGCAAAGGATAGATTCAAATATTTCTACTAACACATAGCAGGCTGGAGGCTGTGTGTCCTATAGAGCTTAGATAAATAGCGGCCGTGATGCTTCTGAGCCAAGGTTAGTGGCTCAGTTAACCCGTAGGCTGACACTAGTCTTTTGTTTCTGGCCCATAGGGGTATACACAAGAGAAATTTTGCGAAACAAAAATATGGAGATCTAATAGTCTTTTTATCAGTAGCCGTAAACACATTCCAAAATGGAATCAATGCGAAGACATGAGGCATTGCAAAAACGTTGTACACACTGACAAGAATACGCCTGCTGTAGCTAGCTTTACAGCAAACTATAACACCAAACGCTTTTCTAAGTTTCTCACTTAGATGAGAGGTGGGAGAGCCCTTGTTGTTTTTACACTATCCCCTATCGGGAGACTGAGATACTTAATACAAGCAGATAACTGAATACTCTAATTTCTTAACTGTACGCATCCAACATCACCGACAGATTTGCCGAAAGCAAGGACCTCGCCCTTCGAAGCATTAAAATTTAGAGGAATTTCGGCATATTCCCTACTAAGCATCGAAAAATGTTCCAGAAAAATGTGTTTTGTTTTTAGCTTTTGGGTCTTTTTCTTGGGCTCTGATTTTCCTCTTGTTGCACCATTGCTGGTTGGAAAAAAAAATATCCTTTTTGTTTATCGTCAGGTTGGGTGTCTGCTGTGGCTTGGTGAGTAATTAACATTATGTCTATTATTTTTTTTTCTTTTTCATGTCTTTCTTTGATTGATCATCCATTTATTTGCTTTACATATTTACTTCTTTAATTATTTTTACCTGAGCAAAATGAGCTTGTCTCTCTGTTAGATATTTGTATATTTAGAATGTTATGTATATATGATTGAAAAATGAATTAACCTAAACCTGTACTTCTGGTTTTAATTATTAATCTGATGCACCTGCAATCTCCTTATTGTTAAAACAAGTACATTGATTGTTTTTGTTTCATTTTTAGGTGGAAAGGATAAAGGCTGAGGAAGCTGCATTGATTCAGCAAAAGCGAGAACTATTTCTGGCCGAAACTAGAAAAGTGGACCACATGGAGCGCAAAGTCTATAGTACTAAGGTAGAAATTGATATTACTTTACTATATATACCAATTGTGCTGCAGCAAAGAAGAAGTGTGGGACTAACTGGGTGCTGGGGTAAATATTAAGACCCTCACTACCCTGAAGATTTGTTCCAAGGATCAAAACTCTTGAGAATGCGAAAAAAACCGACTGTGCACATTTTCTGTTTTGACTCCCTCCAACCCAATCCCTAAGGGCCAAATAATTGTGTATTTAAAGATAAGGTGATTTGATAAGGTGATGGATTTTTCAAAACGGGTTTGAATCTTCCCCTACAGAAAAACATTACAAAGTTGTGGCCAAGATTGTTTTTTTTTGTTTTTTTTTTTACTCCTCCTCAGGAAAAATTCTAAGTAGAGCACTTTATTTTAGTAGAGCACTCTACAACGCTATGAAATTCTGAAAACTACCTTAAAGTTTTACTAATACCTTATATACTGAAATGCCTTGCATTCATCTTCATACCAAAAAAAAACTGAAGTGACTTCTTTCCCTCCCGATTTTGAAACCTTTATTTGTCAGTAGCGTCAATTCATGAATTCTGGGGAGGGGCAAAATGTCGTTTTTCTTAAGTCTAGGGTGGGGTAATTTGTCCTATCGTTTGAATTCCTCTATGAAAATCCCCAAAAAAATGGAATGTCCAAAATCTAGAGTTGCACGTTCCCTCGCCCCCACCCGTAGTTGACGCCACTCTTATCGGTACATAAGAAACATTTGATGTTTTGACCCAATGGGGTATCTCTGGTTTAAGCCTCCTCTAACATTTTAAGCTTGACAGGCTAGTCGTTTTATTTCTTCCCCTTCTACCCCTTACTCTTCATTTCGATCACAATAAATGTTCAAAGGTTAAAAGCAATTTAAGCTCACGGAACATAAAAGGAATAAATCAAATACAAATGCAAAGACAATTCTTATGACTGAATAAAATACAAAATACAATTTAATTAAAGCAAAAATAACTATAGAAAGAACTTTCAAAATTTGTAAGATAAAAATTTAACGATTTTAAGATAAAAAAAGAAGTCAGAGTGTTGAAAGAATCCACCTATTTGACATGGAAACTAGGCACGGGACAAAAATCTCATTATGGTTAAAATGGGGCCTCCTGTTGAAGCAGAACAGGTGGGAGGTTAAAAAGAGGAATGTTAAGTAGAGAAAAGGGGAGTTATGGAGGGCAGTGTTGGCGGAACGCAAAGAAATTTTTGAACTCGGAAGAAGGGAGACATAAGGGACTTTACCCTCATTGTAGATTCATAGGCACCTTTTCTGGACTGCCTTTGTTCTGTCCAACAACACACTTGAGATGACAGAAGGCCAAACAGGACAGGAAGACTCGAGGATTTTGTGTAGAAGTGAGAAAAAAAAGTTGTCAAACGTGCGATTTAGGACATTTAAATTTCTTAAAGAGGGAAAATGTGGTGTTGGTGTATTTTAAATATGGTTAGAATGGTAATCCCATTTTAAATTGCTGAGGTGGTAGTATCCAATGGTTTCATACTACTAAGAGATAATTCAGGGTGATTGGGCACGTGCAGGAAGTGAATCTTGGGAAAACAGTTGTTAAACTTATTGTCTTCATGAGATTGACTTTCATATTATTAGCGACAGCTTCCTCTGATGTCTGTTCCGAGATATCCAATGTACTACTTTTTGAATTTTCGCAACATTTTCCTAAGATAGTTAGTTCATCCACAAATCCCCACCCATTCTTGAAATCAGCACAAACGCTTTTGGTCGTAGCATGGAATAAAACTGGGCCTAACAGGGCTCCCTTGGGCACACCATTGTAAATTGGGAGATAATCAGAACATGCATTTAGGAATTTAAGAACGTTTGCTCTATTAGAACGAAAAGACCCAATTATTCTAACTAAAATTCATGGCAACTTAAAATTCATTCAATAGTATTTTTATCAATGTATTGTATGTAACTCGATTAAATGCTTTTTGATACGATAAACATAGAAAATTTGCACAAATATAGAAAAATCGCCAAAAAGTAGAAAAATCTATCTTAGCCAGGCTCTCAGAAAGTTTTCACTGAGTAATTTCATTTATAACTAAGCATGTGTGTCCTGAGGGGTCGCTGACTCAGAAATCATATACATAAACACGGGTTTTCCAAGTTTCTTGCATATTACGTCCAAAAGTTGGAGAAGATTGTGGCTGGTGGATGTAAAACACAAGTTTTTGAATTGTCGATAGTTAACATTTTGAATTATCTCTACTTCCGAACTCTAAGCTGAAACTCTTTCACACCATTTGAAGAAAACTGGAGTAAGTTCATTGGGTCAAGTACCATCAAAATCTTGCTTGGTATCTTTCTTTTTCACGGGAGTAATAAAACCTAATATCCAACAATTTGGGAAACTTATCTATAGAGTTGATTTTATTAAAAAGTAAGACCAATGGTTTTGAAAGATCAATGGTTTTCATCTGAATATCTAGCTTACAAGTGAAGCACATTGTCTGTCAGTACAGTAAAGATCCAGAGGACAAATGTTCTCTGGGTCTTTATTGTCGGTCGATGATTTGGGGTGATTCTATATTTTTTAAGCCGTTTAAATAAAAAGGAAGATAAGTTATCAACTGAAATAAGGGCAAATAGTTTGCCATTTGGTCAAGGAAAAACGTTTATTGAAAAGGTAGGTCAAAGCCTCGTCCTTATTTTTTGTCCTTAGTGTGGAGGTTTGAATGAAAGTGTACATCACCGGATTTGGGAATGTGAAGACATGAATGATTGAATAATTACGTGTTTGGTAGGGGGGATTGGATATTGGGTGTTAGTGGGATTGTATGCGGATGGTTGTTTTATGAGTGTGAGAAATTTGGAACGGTTCATCCGTCTTGCCGATGATCATCGCAAGTTTTGGTAGGATCTTGTTAGGATTTTTGTAATTTCTGTGTAATTGTTGTTCTTTTATATATATTTTGGCATGACTTATGGGCATTAAGTGCCAACAAATTTATTCATTTAATGTTCCTAATTTTATTTTCCACTTCTAAGGCTGGAATAATGGGTGTGAGCGATGCCAGGCTATAAGAAGTACCTAAAGAAAGTGGAGAGGGTTTGGTACTACGGAGGAAAGGAATTTGCTCAGATCATGGGCTCTATTTAAGGGCTGTTCTTGGAGATGGAATTCAGTATCATTTAGAATTTTCCATTAAATATTTATATTCTATTTTACCATTGTTTGGGCCTAGTTGAAAACAAATCCTTGACTTTATGTTTTTAATATAAAGAAGAACATTTACTCATTTCTTTTTTTCTGTTTACATTATGAGTAAGCTTTGGGTATTTACCGTCAACTAAACTGATAAATAAATTGTAATGAAAATAGGCAATTCATTGAAATGAAAGAGAATGATTTAAAAACACGTTTTTAATGCCAACCTTGGTTTTTTGGCTGCTGATCTCATAGGTCTATTTGTGAATGGTTCTGTGTTAATATCTATTGTTTTTTTTTATAGTATTTGTTAAGGTCATTTTTAATTAAATTTGTGTATAGAGAATTTAGTGAATCTCCCAAGTCCCTATTTAAGGAAATGTAAATATTAACCTTAAGTCTGATTTCAATTGCTTCTCGAACTACTTGCTTTATGTCTAGGTCATTGCTAATAAGGGCGGATTCTTCAAAAAGTATTTTGTGGCTATGATTTTCAAAAACATTGCTGCTTAAAGCAGAATCAAAAGAAACAGAAGCAATATAGAATTTAGAGCTTCGGTGATATCATCTTTGTGCTGTTGTAGGCGTTTCTCGAAATTCTGTTGAGTTCTCCCTACATAGTATTTGCCACAGTTACATGGTATTTTATAGGCACCTCTTTGGCGAGTAACTGGAGTCTTATCTTTACCAGAATCTAGGAGATTTATGACTTTCAAATTATTGGTAAATACAACATAAAGGTTATTAAGTGTCAATCAAATATATTTTGTTAAACGCGATAAGCGCCATAGTGCTCATTTATCTATTGTGCGATTCCCCGCAATTAGTTTTCATTTCTAACCTTTCAAATTCTCAGTGTATTTGGACTTATTTTGCATCCGTGTAGATTAATAAATATTTTTTTTAAGGTTCGAAATATCATGCATGATGTAAAGGCTCATTCGATCAAGTCGAAAAAGCTGGTTGGAGAGCTTGAACGGCTGTCGTTGGCTAGAAGTGCTCGAGAAGTCCATCGTAGTAATATGGTATCTTTATTCAATTGCATTATAACCTATTCTATTTCTCACCTTTCTTATCTTATGTGTTCCTTATTTATTTTCAGTTATGTCGCTACTGTCTTTTTATTACTATACTTGTTCAATTCCATTGTATTAATTGCTTGTTACTGTTGTTTTTATTATTTGGCACCCTGTACTAGCCAGTGTAAAAGGTGCTAGCCGGTGTCGCAGTTCTGGTGTTAGCGGGTGGCTGCATGTCACATGGAGTCTCTGCTCCAGTAGAAGTGTCATTCTTTGTCGCTACCCTAGGAGTAGCAACTAATCACTGTCATGTGTAAAAAAAAAAAAAAATCTCTGCAACTAAAAAGAAATTTCGCTGGCCATTCTCCACATGCCAGTGCAAGTCTATTTTGAAAATTAGAATCATTTCATATTTTTATCTTTTTTTTTCTTCCAATGTAGAAAGTTTGTAGACAATTTTCTTTTGACCTGAATCCAAATCCTGGTAATCTTCACTGATAATTTTAATTTGAAATTACGTTTCATGCCAAAAACTCCTTTAATATTTTTATTGAAAAAAATCTATTGAAAAGCAAACTATAGACTGTTATCTACACCCAAAGGTCTGGTCTTCTAGTATAGTTTTTAAATTCGTTTGAAAGATTTGCCCACTCTTCATCGGGCCTTAACCATCGTTCCATATACAGGACAAACTTTTCTCCTCCAGAAGTATTTTCATCAGAACGTCCATGAAGATTTCAGCTTTAGTTTTAATACTCCTTTTTTATTAATTAGCCTATGCTCTCTTTATGGCCTAAATTCATTCTTTAGTTGCTGTTCATTCTAGATGCTGGATTTTCATTCCGCATTTTTATATATCTTCTTCTCATTCTTCGCAATTTCCTCAGAGAAAATAAGCCAAAGTTCCTAGTTTAAATAAGTTGTTTAGTTGCTTCGCAATTATATCATCATCGCATTCTTCTTATTTCCTCAAAGAAAATAAGCCAAAGTTTCTAGTTTAAACAAGTTGTTTAGTTACGTCACTTAAACAAATTGCTTCGCAATTATATCATCTTCGCATTCTTCTTATTTCCTCATAGGAAATAAGCCAAAGTTTCTAGTTTAAAAAAGTTGTACAGCATCTTCTGTAGGTCATACCTTTGTTTAAATTATTGAAACCAAAAAAAAATATGAAAGAAAGATGGTTGGGTGACATTTTTCTGATGAAAGGTAATGTTTTTTAAAAATTATTAAATTTGACAATCCAGCTGTGAGGATAAATGAAGAGAGAGAAAACAGGAAGTATCCGTATGGAATGGGAACATGCCATAAGAAAATCTCAAAATACAGCTAAAACAGGGCTCTTTATCAAAGCCAAAAACTCTAACTGCGGTTTCTTCTGTCTTTTTTTATCTTTTTCCTTCTGCAAACATAGATTTGATGTTTTTTTTAGAGATTTTGTTTAATCATTTAAGAGTTATTTATCCATTCATTTTTCTTCATAAAAAAATCTATTAGAAAATGAAATTTAATTTGTTTCCACGATTTTTATTAATTCCTCCTAAAAATGGTTGGTATCTCTTTTTCGATTTTACCTTTGTTCCAAGGCTGTATCCAAGGGCAGGGGGGGTTAAGTGGTTTTAATCCCCTCCCTTCTAAGTTTACGTCTGACTCATAGAAACGTGACAAAAATGCATATAAACAAATTTATGGTGCTATTTTTAAGGTTTTTGTGTCCCCCGCCCAAGCAAAAATGCTGGAAACACTTTGCTCCTTTTTAAACTTTTTCTTGTCTCTGTTTCAGATTAAGTTTTTATGTTAAAATGTTGTATAATACCAATTTTTTGTGGTAAGAAAGACACCAAAATCTAAAAACTTGTTGCTCCCTTGACCAAGAATGGGCTATTTATGTCTTACTTGAATTGGTCAGTTCGACAGTTAAAGCTGTCATTGTCAAGCAAATACCGTTACCTTATTGGCTATCGTAATTTTATTCAAGCAATTACAATATGATTATGGAAATCTCCATGTCAATTATTAATATATTTCAATTAGAAATGTTAAAAACAGGCTTCACTAAAAAATGTAGTAAACATATCGAAAATTTCTCATCTAAAAAACGCAAGATATGAGAAAAAAATTTGTGCTGACAATCTTGTCCTCCACGGGACCAGATCTTCCCTGTGACGCTTAACACCCCCTGGACACCACCTGGAAACCCCCTGCTAACTAGTCGGGAACGGTTCAGGTTCACTTATTTTCCAATCATAACGTACTAATTATACCAATATCTGGCAGACAGACAAGCTTGTTTTGCACAGATTAAATAACTAAAGTAATAAATAACGAAATATATGGATAATCAATCAAAGGAAGAAGAAAGAGCAAAAAACGAATGACATAATATTAATTACTCACCACGTCACAGCAAACATCCCAAACGACGATAAAAAGAAAATCAGTATTTTTTCAAAATGAACACTCGAGAAAATAAAAGGAAAATAAAGACTCGAAAAAAAAAACTAAAAACAAAAAACATCAAATTCATAATAATAATAAATATATAAGTAAAACAACTAATAAGTATCCAAAAGGGAGGACTTTAGCTTAGTTTTTTGGGATTCCTAACGACAAATCAAAATCAAAAGCTAACTCATATTGGTTCCTTTTGGGACCAATATATGCTTTCTTGTTGAAGTTGCCGAAGCTGTATCTTTGTATGTGTTTTCTTCCCTAATGGATTCATGTCCTTTCACAAAGCCCTTTGCTTGGATACTATCAGAAGTCATCATCAAATAGTATGTTTTGATTTAAAAAAAAGTTGGGTCGCTTTACTGGCCAAGACACACAATCATTTTTAGAAGCCATATCATCCTATCTCCGCTTTCTGCCCTCGGAGATTCAAAAGCAGTAGCCACAACATTCCATCTCTGGCTGTTACCCTCACGGATTCACAAGCAGCTTCTAAAAGAGATTGGTAAGCCTCTGTTTCATCCCCACTGTAACGTCTGAGCTGAAAACGAGCATCACATATTATTGCACTCAGAAATTTGACATTCTTCTGCTAATCGATTGGCTCGATACCTAGAATCGATCGATACCTAGAATCAATCTTGAACAGATCTTTTGCATTATGACTTTGGTTTAGGAAGGCTGAAGAGACCCATGATGAATGTGATAAAGCTTAGATTGTGTGACGTCTCTTTTGAATTGAACTCTATCTAGTTATCGGTTCTTCAAGGGCGATCAAGTAACAACACAAGTTCTTGCAAAACGGAACAATCAGTGTTGGTTATATAGACTCTCTGACCTTGGAACGGAAGTTCATTAGCTTTGAGCTCCAGCATATTCGATTGCCTCTTAATAAAGGGAAGCCTTGCTCTTGTAGAAGGTTGGAACTTGTCTGACTGTTTTTATACAACCTGACATTAGTGAATACCTTGGCCACACTTTAATAAATGCTACCAGATACTTTGGATGCATCCCCTACGATGAGGTGCAACGTATGGGTAAAGCAACCGAGCCTCTTAGGACCTCCTAAGTCATTTAGTTTTTTGATTCTCGGTAACACGTTCTTTGTCTCTTTCATTTTCATCGTCTACCTCTGTTTTTTAAGAAAAGTTTAATGCAAAATACCGAAACAACATTGGCTAATATTTTGGGTAACTTTTGTATGCATTATTTTTAATATCGCCTATCACCTCAATTTTTGAAAAAGTTTGGAATTTTATTAACTAACGGAATGACAAAAAACATAATCTATTCACCTGTTGAGGTATTTAGTTTGAAGTACATTGGACATGGAAACGCGCAGTCTGTGGGCAAATGGGCGCAACCAACTGTCAAATTACATCCCTTTGATAAGCTAAGTATATTATCTGGAAGAGGAAAATGTTTTTACCTGCTGGATCACGAACATTTTCTTCTTCGCTCTGCTACTGGCCATAGTTAACACTGATAAGTTAACACTGAGCTACTTGATTACCAGCTAGCGATTTTTGTTTTTCAAAGTATAAATAAGGTAAGCCCTGAGTACTTTTATGATTTTTTTTTAAACTAACTCGTTTTATCACCCTTATTTTACCCGGAATTCAGAGGATTTGACTCACGAGAGAAGAAATACAGCGAGAGCAGGATTTGTTCTCAGGAACATAGGTGTCAGCGTCTGGAATGACCTTCCAGAATTGGTCAGAGCGGCAGTAAGTCTGGCATCATTCAAGAGAATGGTTAAATTCCATTTTTTAAAAAGGAGAGAAGTGTGATAAGAGGAAAGGGTATTTATTTATTTAGTATTTAATATTAATTTTTTTTACCCCCCCCCCAGGATTTTTTTTCTTTCTTCAAAATCATTTGAAGAAATGATTTAGCAGATTAATGGGGGTTAGAATTTCGGCCACAGTCAGGACTCTTTTGTCTTAAGAGTGGCCGTTAATGGTAAATTCTTTGTTTAATTTATATGTTTTGGATGAAAATAAAAAATGTCTATGTCTATGTCTATGATAGCCGAATCCAGACGCCTGACGTATTCAATCAAATTTTTAATTATAATAATCATTATAATACTATACCGCAAAGAAGATCTGAAAAATTAAAGTACATACACTCGTTTATGGTTAATTGAGGTTGCTAAAACACCGAAGTGGAAGCTTGACCTGAATCAACAACAGAAGCTTTTTTTCAAATTGTTTCCGTCTGGCGAAGAAACGATGCGATAGATCAATTACAGCAATAGACAATCAAGATCCCATTAAGATTATTTTCCATTAAATTTGTTAATTTCAATGAGACAGTTATTAAATGAATCAGGCGTACCTTTTCCCTATACCCATATTAGGTTTGTTTACATCTGAAACGTGCAATTTTCAGAGAAAAAAAAATAGAATCTTTCAAAATTATGAAGTTTTTTGGGTAGTATCGAATTTTCATCAGTGTTGCCTCGTTGAACCGTGAATGTAAATAAAAAAAAAACTAGGTGAGTAATTCATTAACGATATCATAAATAATAGATAAATGATAATAAATCCATGATTAGAAAATACATCGTTATAAATCAATACATTGCAAGAAATTATTTATGCAAATTCATGACTAATTAATTAATTAATAATGAGACAAATGAACAAGCAGTGTCTAAAATTATTTTTTAAAATAAATAAATTATTTATTAATTAATAAAACAGCAATAAATGAATAGTAAAATAAATGAATATACAAGATAACTGAAAATAGGTTAGATAATGAATTATTGTGGCTTCGGAAATGCTGATAATAAGAGTTCCGTGTTGTAATAAAGAGGATAATTGGTCCACCTATTAAGGATGATTAATGCATGTATATATATATTTGTATATATATTTGGATAATTATAAGAATTAATTGGTATAATAATTGATATTGTTATTCTGAGGATAGTCATGATGTCGATTTTTATCTATTTTATTATTTGATAATATACTGTTATTTTGAAAGTCTCTTGGAGAAAGGAGCTATTGGCGATGAAAACAGAGACAAACTAGCGAATTTAGTGAAAAAGAGTCTGTTTTAAAATTTTCCTTTTGAAAAATTACGACCATTAGCCTACGTCTTGGCCGTCTTCCGTCTTCCATATTCCTCATACCTGAATTTTGAATCTCCATTTCGTTAAAAAAAAAAAATGTCGTATTGCTGTATTAACTATTTAATATCTCGTTATTTATGTTCAGAACGCTGCATCTGAGATAAGAAAGACGCTGAGCTGTCAGGTAATGGAAGTACGAGAACAACTTGCTGAAGAAAGGAAAAAAGACGAGGCAACTATTAATGATTTAATCAAAAAATTGACATGGGCTAGAGAAAGGTGAGTATTCCAAGAGTATGAAATATATACCTTATTTTAAAAAAATGTATGTATATTTCCCTCATAACAAAATTACTGCAAGTCAATTTATTTTTATATGCTTTTGGTTTTGTGTGTGTAAAATTGTGTTGTGTGTGAACTTTCTTGGAATGGATGTGGAAAGTTGAATGGAATTCATACATGTTACTAATGGGCTTAATCTCATGTAAATGATCCATTTATAAGACAAGCCTGTATACGGATGTTTTTGCCGTATGATAAATAGCTTTCTCATCAAAATAAAAAAAAATTAACAAAAATTTAAAACTATCGCACAAGGAATTACTTTAGTAATTTAACTAACTATTTAGTTACTAACTGTTAACCTTATTAATTTAACTGTTTAATTTAATGAACTTTAAGTTATTAAATTAACTGTTAACAATTTTGCTATTTATTTTTATTCATTTTTGTTATTAATTTCTTTTGGGTTTTGTCTGTTTCGCTGGGCATTTTTGGGCTGAAAAATCTCTTTGTAGCTAATCTATCTAATATGGGTTGCTTATCCCTAGTAGCATAATATTTGCAGACATGAATATATAATGAGTCGGAAATAATAGGCCTGAGATTAACTCTGTAGAACTTCGACTCTTATTGACAAAACAGCATCGCCAAGTGCTGAAAACAATGTTGTGACCAAGATGGGTCCAGGTTTGCACATAGCCTTCGTCTAACTGGAGGTCCCAGGGACTTCTTGTCTTCCGGTTCTAAACCGGCTTAAGCGCTTCTGTGTAGACTTAAGAAAATGTGTTGGTCCTTTCCCTGCACAGGTTCTGGAACCCTGTTTTCCTGAGGCGAAAATAATTTCAATGATTTAAAGAAAAAGAAATCGCAACTTCGAATGTTACAACGTTAGAAAATAACATTCATATCGACATTTTGAATGACGAATTCTGACGCTTTGAACTGGACCTATTAGGAGTTTCAGAAACTCATATCCCAGAGGCAGGAAATTTCGGTGATATTTATATGCTCAGGCAGGAAGGATGGGTACATAGACAGGGAGTAGGGCTCATGATGAGTAAAGAAGCTTCTTAGTCTTGCTTAGGTTGGAAATTTGATAATAATAGAATGCTAGTCGCTCACTTTATGACCAAAAAGTACAGGGCATCAGTCTCTGTAGTATATGTTCCTTTAGAATTGAGTAGAGAAAATAGGAGTGACTCAAATGAGTCTTACTTACAGCTACCGGAAAAAATGGACAGTGTCCCAGGTAGAAAATCAATGTTACTATTAGGAAGTTTGTATGCCCGAGTCGGTAGGAATAGGGATAGATGGTGTCATAGCCTAAGTAAAATTGGTAAATTTGGCAGAAAAAAAAAACAGTAATGGCTACAGACCGCTGCAATTTTGTAGGTATAACAATCTAGTTACAACCAATACAGTATTTGGTCATAAAATGGCCCGTAACATTATGGTGGGACAGCTAACCTTATTGATTATTTTACTGTAAACGGAAGACTTGGAGGATTAATACGGGATACAAGGGTATAAAGGAGTACTGCTATTGATCTTAAAAGTAAAATTGGCATCTAGTAGTGGTTAGTTTAATGCTGAAATTTAGGATAGGTAACTAATTTCTGGGAAGCAATGACGATATTATACTCCAGAATGAGGATTTGGTTGAATTTTCCAGGAACAGTTGAGTACTAAACTGGAGAGTTTAAACTTTGACCATGTAGAAGATGGATGGAATATTTTTTGGAAAATAATTTGTGAAGTTGCTGATGGTGTCTTAGGGAAGGAGCTAGGAACGCAGCTAGAAATATTAGTGAAAATGTACGTATGGAAGTCCCTAACAGAAAATCCAAGATAAATAGCACATTTAAAAAAATAGATACTTCTCATATATTTTTATATACTCACCTTCCTAAAGGAAAGGTTACGATAGATCAATACAAAATCCATAAAAAAAACCTCAACCTGCAGTAAGTAAAGTGAAAATTTTAGAATATTAAAATCTATATGGGAAACATGGTTTTTATTTGGGAGAGGGGCATTTCCCCTCTCTGAAATTTTCTACCTTTTGATTTTAAAATATGTTGTTGTTTTGTTGTTTTTTTTTGTATTTTAATTAAGAATAACTTTTTTTTGTGTTTCTGCTGGACAAAAAATACAACAAAAGCATCCCCTTAGATTTAACAAAAGTATATACCTATAGTATATATACGCCCTTATATTCTTATGAATTGACGCCTCTGGAAGAAAACAAGGGATATTAAGCATAGGTAAAAGGACACTTTTTGAATTTTTTTATAGACTCGTCCTCTCAAAACATAGTTCCAAACAAAGTTTGGAAGCAAAATTGTTCATCCGGAATAATCTTTTCACTGTGCATTTCCCCTTCCCCAGAAAAAATTACAAAATATGCGGTTTCTGTGTCTGAACACGCTAACTGCATTTGAACTTGGTAGCAGTGGTTGTGATTTTTTCTCAAGTCTTATTTCACATTCACTTTTCTTTTCTAGACAGACACTTTTTCAATTTTCCATCCATTTTGTCATAGTTAGTCATTTCGCCGACAAAAGACATTTACATATAAAACTGCCTTCTCATCAGATGGAAAAGTTCTAAGGGAGAGACGAGGGAAGGGTGGAAGTATAAATGGATGTATAATCCTCAGGGTCATATCCAGGACTTGTACTTGGGGGGTTATTTTTTGTTGGTGGGAGTACAAAAACTTAAAAAACGCATCAGAAATGTAAAACTGATATTTATTACTTCTTGATTTCCGGGAATATTTCTGCTCTATGCTGTTATTATAAAAGTAAAGCGTAACATTTAACCCCAAAATGAGCATAATTTATTCCGTATAGGAGTGGGACAGCACCTTCCTCATCTCCACCTCCGCCTCATAGTCGTTATTCCTCTCTCAAACCTCTTTTATTCCACTTATTCCCATGAGCCATTATTTCACTGTTTTTGTGTTTTGATCGCGTGCTATAAACAAACTGTGATCGTGAAATCATCGATTATACAATCACAGTGAAATCAATGTGATTGTGATTCATGCGAAATCATTGAAAAGCCTATCTTCGAACTTGCTCCTCAGCGGTGAAACCACGTTTACCCGGTGTCGAGTGGAAAATCCCTTTTCTCAGTTTATAAGATCTGCTTTAATTTGACAGATATGAGACTCTTTGTCGATTATTTTCCGAATATCTGAGCAGGGATGCAAAATATTCAAGGGAATTGTGTTCATTCATCACTTATTATGTAATAAAATTTCGATTTACTTTAAAGTGTATTTTTTGCTCTATTTTTTGTTACTATTTATAGAAATATCGAACGTAGCAGTTTATGAAGCAAACCTAAAATAGGTTTTGGGCTTTATCTCAAATTTCAGTGAAAAAATGTGTCGACTTTAGCTTTTTCTCCATTTTAAATATTTTGCTCTTTCTCTTTTAAAAAACAACAGAAAGACCGACAAAATCCCTCGAGTCATTATCAATACACAACTAGAAAATAATTTACATGGGAGGGATGGCAAGTTGATTTGGACAGACGTGACAACTTAAGTAAGGTTTTAGAAGGCATACAACTTCCTAACATGGTTTTGAAATATAATGTTGGAGAACGCCAGTTGGTTTTTGTAAAAGAATGGGTTGTGCGTTTGGGTTGTGCATTTTCAGCTCTTCCTAACTTTCCTTGACCAAGGAGTTAACCCTAATATACTAGCTCTCTTATAACATCCGTAATCGTATAGTTCAGTTCGTGCTAAACTGTCGAATGGATGTTTATCATCGCCCATACGCCTTATAAAAGGGGTAAGACAGGACTCGGTTCTGAGGCCCCTCATTTTTAATATTCTGATTCATACTGTTAAAAAACAAAATAACCGGAGGATTTGTATTTCAACGTTTCGACCTTAGCCATATATGGTCTGCCCTTGACTTGCTTACTATAAGTAGCGATGCGTACACTTGACTTAATGCTCGTGCCGAAATGCTTCCGGCGTCGAGAGTGATGCTACATGGTGCCTCCATTTAGACCGGTCTCTTGCAAGGATGTGGACGTCCTCCTGAATATTTGCCATGGCTAAGAAGGCACCTGTCGTGTCCTTCCATCTGGTTGGGGGACAACCTCTTGGGCATTTCCCGCCGTGCAGCACAGGATCAAAGTCAAAAATCGTTCGTGCGGGAGTGTCGGGACGCTTCAAATTAATTTTGAGTTACTTGTAGAATGGTACAAACCTTTGGGGTTTTTGTTACTGTTGCTAAGACTGAGTTCCTCATTTACTTGCCGTCCCTTACTTGCGGGCTACAAAGTAGCTTGGTTTTAATTGTAGACGGCCATGCTTTACGTACAGGTCATTCTCTGAAGTACCTTGGTGTAACATATAGAAATATTATAAAAAACAGTCGAACAATGCTAGTTGACAGCATCAAAAATGGGTTTAAGGATAAGTTACGTTAAAGTGACTTCACTGAAAACCCGTCTATACAAACAAGTTTTGACACATCTTTATTACCTGTTATTTATTATATTACGCCACTTTGGAATGGGCTTTCTAATACAGAGAAACTAAAGGTTAGATCAGCTTTTTTCAAGTTCCTGAAGTTTCTCCTCCGACACCCTTTTTACACCAGAAATGTATCCCTCCAGAATAAGTATGAACTATATAATATTTTAATTTTAATATTATTGATATTTTAATTTATTATTGTAATTCAGCTGACAGAGGTCGAAGATCGCGCTCTTTTGACAGCTCTATGTGGACTTTCTGATTATGTATGTACATCAACGGTTATGTTCATCAACATTTTGTCCATCAACAGTGCCGCTTGTTTGTGACTATGTTCAGTGATTATGTTCATCAACAGTGTTGTTTGCTGAATGTTGGATTTTCTGTGTTTTGTATACATTTTAATAATAATGATAATAATAACAATAATTTATTTCTTACCCACTTACAAAAGAGAAAAAGTGGAGTGCAAGGAGAAAAACAAAGAACTACAAATAACACAAAGAACACAAAAAAAAACACAGAAACAAATAACACAAATATAAGAAAAAATATAACAATTTATTAATGTGAAGTCTTCTAGCTTATTTCTTTTTCTTTGGTTATTGCTCCACTCATTTTTTTTGTTTTATGGTGGGCTATGAATTGATTTTATTCGTTTATAATTATACATTGAAGCCTTATGGGTCTTTTCAATAGGGAAACTGTTCACATTTTCTCTAGCGTAAGTTTTCGGATTAAATATTTTACTGGCGGCCTCTCCGACACTGTGTTGAGTAGGTTATCCCTAATGCTAATTTTTGATTACTAAATTATCTTCATGGCTTTTTTACTATAACCTTTTTTTTAGGTATCACGAAGATTTGAAGGAATTGATTGACAAATTAGATGATCATCAAAGAATAAAAGAACTAGAAAAGATTGACTTACGAGAAGAAATGAGAAGGTTGAGAAGAAAAATAAAAGAGGATCTTAATGAAGATTTTAAGCGAAAATCAGAAAAAATTGACAAATCAGATGAAAGAAACTTTATTGCTTAAGGTAAGATTAAGATAAAGATTTTAAAAAAGGCAGTTGCATAGTGTATATATACCATTAGCTCTTCGAGAGGTAGCGGGAGGAATAAAAGTCAAAAGAATGTGAAAACTTTATCCTTTATTGGATATTATTTGGTGTTTATTTCTGTTATAAACCTGAAAATGGCCTATTCCATCCTTAATGAAAGCCATCGGTCTTTCTTTCTTATTTGCTCAGAAAGACGTCTTAAAGCATTAAGTCATTTAATATTCCTTAAGTTTCTTGATTTGTGGATGACTTTAATCTTAAAGTGCCAAAGACAGTGAAAGCGAAATTGGACTGTTTAATTGGTCTAGAAATCGGAAACGTGTACAGCCGTATATATATATATATATATATATATATATATATATATATATATATATATATATGGAATAATTTTAAATGACCACTTATGGCTTAACCGTAAAATGGCTTTAATCATAGAACACGAAGGGCAGGAAGAGTAAAATCGGATTGTTTAAATTTTTAGTGGAGACGTACACAACCATATATATATATATATATATATATATATATATATATATATATATATATATATATATATATATATATACATACATATATATATATATATATATATATATATATATATATATATATATATATATATATATATATATATATATATATATATATATATATATATATATATATATATATATATATATATATATATATATATATATATATATATATATATATGGCCTAATTTGAAACGGCTTAGTGGCTCTAAATGGCCGTTTATGGCCTAACCATCATAAACGGCTTTAATCTTGAAGCACAAAAATTGGATTTTTTTAATTGGTTTAGTGGAAACGTGCACAACCATATATACATTAAAAATTACGGAAAATCGAGAGGTGATTTTTGAAGGGGGAGACCTCCAAGGACGTGATTCAGTTTCAAAGTGAATAAAGTTCTAGTTTCGATAGTTTAATTGAATCAGTTTCAAATTATTTGTCAATCAGTTTCAAATTGTCAGTCAGTCAGTTTCAAATTGATTGAAGCTCCAGTTTCGATAGTTTAAGTGAGTTAGGAGCGAAAATGCTTTTATTTTGATCCTCTTCTACTTTGATCGGTGCCACTGCATCTGACTGTGTAGCTACAATTGCTGTTAGTGGTTGGTAGTAACTACAGTTAGTAGCAATAGTCTGTTTGGCCAAAGGTGAAAATAAACAGAAGCTTAAATATGCATAAACTAACAAAATACTGACAAATTAACTCTTCCTGACTCGCCTGCATGAAAGTAAGAAAGCATTCGTTGATTTTTTAACTTTATTCTTAAGAAAAAGTGTTATTTACAATTTTCTGTGAAGTTTAAAATCTTTATTATAGTCTTCAATGTGTAATTATTAATTGGTGCGAAATAAACTAAAATTGAAATCAAAATTCATGAAGCCTCTTCGAATGATAATATGACAAATCCCCAAAAATGGCGAACAATTTACTAAAAAAGTTAATTTTATTTACCAAAAATTGTATTTAAAAAATAAATTATGTTTATAAATTTTTGGCAGATAATTTTTTGTGATAAAATGGTTGACAACATTACCTTTTGAGGCATTCATTATTGAATAGGTTTTTTTTTTTTACTTTAATGTCTAGGTTCACAAATAGTTGTCTAGTTACTCTGCTAGGGGGGTTCGATTTAGAGTTTCCTGTTTTCAATCGACTAAAGTTTCAGTCAAGAAAGGTGATAAGAGTGGGTGTGGTAATTGTCGAGGTATTAGCCATGTTTTCATACGAAGGACTTAGAGATGTCTTAGAGATACCGTAGATAAAATTTTAAGCAAAGGACAATGGGTTTTAGGAGGATTAGGGAATGTGTTGACTCCGCTACACTCTCTATTGAAAATCTCCTTCACTTAGATTATGATTATGATTTAAGTATTTTAGATAAAATTTTTAGAGGTTTTGCAAGCTCATGGTCCAAGAATAGGTTTGGAAATCAATGTCAAGAAGACGACTTCGTCAAGAATAGTAATAAGTGAATGTGAAGCGATGATGATGGTTAACAAGAAGAATTATCAAGCGGACTGTTTCACGTACTGTTTGTTCATTTACATCAATATTGTATATAATTTAGCCTGTTATCCCTCATATATTTTGTTTTCGAATTACGATTTGGGGTCTCTAAGATGTTGGGGTTTCACTAATCGCAGTCACTGTCCAACCGCGATCACTGTGTTAGCTCTTTTTGTTTTTTTTTGTCTAAAAGAGTTTAAGGGAGGCTCCTGTCCTATTCTTTCGCGCTTAATAGTGTGCATGAATCCCTTTGGATTATTTCTGTGACCCATTTTTCCAAGCTGATCACTTAGATTATACTGATGATTTAAGCACCCTAGATGAAAATTTTATCAATATGAATGAATTTTTAGAGGTTTTGCGAGTTCAGGATTAAAGAACAGGTTTAAATATTTAATACTTAGAAAAAACGGATTAAAGACGGTGGGAGCAGTGAAGATGTTAAAAGTAAATTAGCCAAGGCCCAGTGCGTTTTTAACAGTTGAAAAAGTTTGGAAAAATAGGAAGATAATCATGCAAACCAAGATTAGGATATTGGAAGCTACAGTGATGACAGTGGTGAAGTATAGTTCTTAAGTTCACCTTGGTGAAAGTTCTTAAGTGGTAAGTTCTTAAGTGTGGGCGCTCCGAAACAAAGAAGAGGAGCTGCTAGATATTTTCTCAGAGAAATTGCTTACAGATTGCTTTGCATACCCGAGTGACTGACTGTATCTCAAATAGTAAGCTGTTCGAAAAATGTGGTTCGATCCCGCTTTATAGGACTATAGTGAAAGGATGAAATGGCTAAGACATGTTCTGCGGTTGAAAGATGGCAGATTGCAAAAGATTGTCCTTGTCGGCCAACCGTCTAGGGCCAAACGGAAAGCGGGTCGCCCCCGAATGGGGAAAATAGGTTGTCTTCAAGAAAGATTACGGAAAATAGGAACTTATCGGGAGGGTTTAAAGCGGGAGGTTTCGAATATATTAGGATGGAGGAGTGTGTGTCGCTGTGTTGGCCTCAGGCGGCTTGGTGTTGCATTTAGTTGTTAGTAGTTGTAGTAGTAGTAGAAGCAGGTGCATTGCTTCCTTTGGAATACCTTTACATCTATCTACGTCAAATGTTGAGGCCCACTTGACCCTCTAGTACCCTTTGAAGATTTCAACTCGATCCTCAGACTTGTTTATGGGATAGATTTGTTTCCCCCAAGCAGTCATCGAGATTTGGTAGATATGCTGTCTCGATGATCTCGATGTCTTGATCCCCCTCCTTCCCAGCGTTCTCTGAAAGTCCAACTTGACCCCCCTCACCCCCTATGTTATTCCTATATATTACAGATAATTACGAAAGTCAGACTCCGAATAGACTGGAGTGGAGTAGGGTCCGTGTCTGCTTTGACCTCTCTTGCCTTGGTGCTGCAGTGAGTAGTAGTAAATATACTGGGGAAAACTAACGAACAAATAATAAATTCCTAGAGAGCAAAACCTCACCAATTGGCAAACAATTAACAAATCCAGTACATGTTCTGCGGATAAAGGGTATCATATTGCTAAAGATCTTCCTTTTCGGTAACCAAGCGAAAAGCAGGTCGTCCTTTATCAGGTGGGGGGAGTTCGTAAGGAAGAACTTAAGGGAAATTGGGACCTTTTGGAAAATCGGAAGTCTATTCAAGAAGGAGGCTTTGAATAGACTGTGGCGGAGGAGGAGCGTCCGTATCTGTGTTGACCTCTGGTACCTTGTTGCTACAGTGAGTTGTTAGTTGTAGTAGTAGTAATAAATGTCCTGGAAAAATTGGCGAACGAATAATAGATGCTTAAAGGACAAAACTTGGACATGACATATAAAACAAAACATGTATTATTTAAGCTAGGGTAAATGAGAAAAAAAAGGTAAAAAGGTTGTTCAATAAACTAGTTAAAATTACTTACATACAAATCCACTTTTTTGTTCATAATAGGCAAAAGTATTGGCTTTTAGTTCAGTCTGCACTTGAATTGAAATAATACAAAGAATTGACCAAATTCTTTTGATCTGTTCGTTTGGAACGCAAATAATTAATAATAATAATAATATTTATATTTTTGAACGCATCGAAAATGACGGAAAATAGATAAAAAATAGTAATTCAATTACCCTCTTTAAACGATAACATATATCTAATTTTACGTTAGAGGATAATTGACTCCACTATTACCCAATACAGCTCATTTTCTAATATAATAAAATAGAACTTATTTTATTTTTGTGAGTGAGATAGTTTATTTTTCTTTTTTCTTCATCGTCCAATTGTTAAGTAACGCTATGATTTTTTTTCAGATAGGGGGGGGGGGGTCTTAGTAGTTTAATAAATTTTGGGTCTTGTTTGTAATTTAACAAAAAAAACAGTTTTTTAACAAGGAAGTAAGAAGTAACATAAAAACTTAGAAGGAATGGAAATTATTCCGGACATGAGCAGGGTTACCCATTGCTCAGTCCTTACTGATGCTTAAAAAAATTAAATTTAATTTAAAAAATTAGGGATTTAAAAAGCTTCATATTCCAATTAAACGGCTCTTGTGTTTCGGCAGTTGTTCTTAAAAGATTTTGACCAAAAGTTAAACTTTAGTGTGAAGAACGAGGAATTGAGAGGGGGCGGCCCTCATCGTGTAAAGAATAATTTGTTTGTTTTAATTTTTTTAATGTTGTTTGTTACTTTCATTAGAATTTTTTACTTAATTTCTGATTGATCTTCAAATCATGTCGGGAATCCCCCTCTCCCGTTCGTGGAAAATTTTGCAGAAAATACTCCCACGGAAAGTTCCTTCCGAGTAAAATCTATACCAGATAATTACCTTTGAATCTTTTTGGTCACCTAAAAAGGGCACTAGAACTTTCAGTTTCTATTCGAAGGAGCCCTCTCCCAAACTTATATGACCAATGGTTTGATACGATTGCCTGTTGGAAAAAAACAAATAAGCATATATTCGAGGTCTTTCCTCGAGCAAAAAAAAAATACAAAAACTCAAATTATTGTAGATAGGTGGTTCAAATTTCTACATTAGGGCTCTCTGATACAGTTTGTTTTTGTTTTTGTTTTTTTTTAGAAAATCAGGCAATTTTTTTTGGCTTGTACTTTTAAGTGATAACGCTAAACTTAATGGCTATTATATGTTTGGAATCTGCATAAAAATTAAATTCTATTATTTACTAATGGTTATCAAAATTCTCATGTTTAAAGTTTCGGTTACTGTTAGATCGAGTCGGTCCTCATTTCTAGTTCGTACCACGGACTGTCTGATGAAGTTGGATTGACAGTAAAAATTCTGGATTCGCGTGAATTATACAGGAGATTGGAAAAACAAAATGTTCATTACTATTCTTGTTTTTTACTGTTATTCAGTACTTGTTGTATCTGCGAAAAGTAGTCATCTAGAGTAGGTCAAAAACATTTCCGATATCAACAACTCCATTTCCCAACCATTCCCTGATCAAAAAAAGTAATATAATATATTACGGAATTGTAAGAGCCACTTCTAAATATCTTTAGAAACTAGTAAAAAAGGACATCCACAAAAACAAATTTTGATATTAGAAATTCCATTTCGTAACTATTTCTGTGCTTGAGAAAGATGAAATAATCTATTCTTTCACAAAACAAAGGACTTGTAAAAATCCTTGGAATCAAAGAATAAAAGAAAAAAACGAATTTTGAATTAATTAACGTTGTCATCTTGTGATTGCTATTAATTAAGTTATTGTGATTAATTAAAGTTGATATTAATAAAAGTAGTATATAATATTGTAATATAAATATAATATATTAATTTTAATGCTAGTTAGAATAAGTATTAATATTATATAAAATATTGTAAAATAAAATATTAATAAAAATAGTTGATAAATTAAATCAACTTTGATCATACATTAAAAGTTGTGACTAATCTTAATGTCATCTAAGATCTAAGATAACACGAAAATAGTTTTTATATCTAAAGCTCCATTTTACAAACTATTTCCTCTAGAATTATATTAAATATATCAAAGAAAAATAAGCAGCAACTTATAAATATCCTTAGAAACAAATGAGATATGAGTAAAGAATTTTATATGTAACAAGAGGATCATCTGTTGGTATTCTTAGTTCAAACTGTAAAATTTTGTAAGTAGGATAATTTGTCCCAAAAAGAAGGAGATCGAGACACAAGAAAATGTCAAAATCCTTAAGCCAAAATGTGTCCAAATTTTTTGTCCCAAAAAGAAGGGGATCGAAACACAAGAAAATACCAAAATCCTTAAGCCAAAATGTGTTCAAATTTTTTGTCCCAAAAAGAAGGGGATCGCAACACAAGAAAATACCAAAATCTTTAAGCCAAAATGTGTCCAAATTTTTTGTCCCAAAAAGAAGAGTATCGAAACACAAGAAAATGCCAAAAGTTAAGCCAAAATGTGTCCAAATTTTTTGTCCCAAAAAGAAGGGGATCGCAACACAAGAAAATACCAAAATCTTTAAGCCAAAATGTGTCCAAATTTTTTGTCCCAAAAAGAAGGGGATCGAAACACAAGAAAATGCCAAAATCCTTAAGCCAAAATGTGTCCAAATTTTTTGTCCCAAAAAGAAGGGGATCGAAACACAAGAAAATGCCAAAATTCTTAAGCCAAAATGTGTCCAAATTTTTTGTCCCAAAAAGAAGGGGATCGAAACACAAGAAAATGCCAAAATCCTTAAGCCGAAATGTGTCCAAATTTTTTTAATGAATTTGAAAGGGAAATTTTTTCCCGTATGTGAGCTTCATAAATTTCTGCTATCATACTTGAAAATATTTTAGCAATTAGTTGATAGTCATTACTACACCTCTAATTCTTTATTCGATGCTTATTCAAGACAACGGGAGGCTAGTAGGTAAATTACCTCTATAGTATCTAAAAGACCTCCTGGAAAAGATTAAAAAATGTTTGCAGGAATTACATTTTGAGAAATCCATTCAGCACTTTGAACCAGTTTCGATTTGGCAATTTGGCACTTCCGTATTTAAAGGGTTTTCGAGTTATAATAAGGTTTTATGTGACAAAATGTATTTCAACAACACACGCTTATTTCTCATTTTATGAATGGTTCATTTCACTCTATTTATTCTAGGTACCATTATCTTAATTTCAGTTGCTTTTAGTCGCAATCGGTAATTTGCAAGACTATCGACAGTAATTAAGAAGCTGAAGTTTTAGAAAAAGTCCTAATTTTAGGAGCAATTTATTTAAATTTATATTTCATTATTTATTACATAGCATTGTTCTTAATTTATTTAATTAATTTTAGATTTCTAAAACATATTTTCCAGTTAAAATTAAGTTTCTATATACAATAATTTTTTTGTAGTGATTTTTTTGTATCTTTTCTGAATTTTATTAACGATTCATTTAAATTTATGTCCCAATTATTGTAGCATTACACTGTCCTTGTTTAAGGAGTTGCCGAATTTCAAAATTGGTCTCTGAGTCAAAATTGAGATTCTCAAGGCTATATATAATAATTAACAAGATTTTGTTTTAATCTTTTCCTGGTTGTGTAGATGATGCATTGGATTTCAGTGCACGTCGCATTGCACTGTCCTTATTTAAGGGACTTTGGAATTCTAAAAAGAGGCATTTGATCCAAAATTGAGTCTGTCAATACAACAATCAATAGTAATTTTTTTGTCTTTTCCCAGTTGCATGAATGTTTCATTTGCATTAATTCCCTGTTTTATTGTAGGTAGCATTGCACAGTCCTTGTTTAGAGGGCTTCGAATTAAAAAGGAAAATTAGTCAACGTTGAGTTTAACACGACTACATACACTGATCAATAAGCTTAGTTAAAAAAGTCTATTTCGAATTTTATGAATGTCTTATTTGAAGGTATGCTTATTTTATTGTAGGTAGCAATGTATTTCCCTCGTTTAGTGGGCTTTCGAATTGTAAAAGTTGTTTTCAAAATCAGGCTTTGCAATATAAGATGTATTTTAACAAAACAAGTCCCTCCCTCATTTATTCGTTTAAAATCATTATTCGAAGTGCGCAGTAATAAATATAATTCAGTTTGACAAATCTAAGGCTTCCTTCAGTTATCCATAGAAATTTGTTAGAACCTAAGAAAATGTGTTATAACTATCAAAACATGAAACCGTACGAAAAGGCTTTCATAATAAGCGGGGTGTTAACAGTGAGTGGCATTCTTTTTGGTACCATGGCTTCGACTTATGTTCCAGTGCCATCTTCAATCAAATTGAATATCTATATGAGTATGACGTTTTTGTCATTTGCCGGTTTCTTTGTGATATTTGGACTGGGGCTTGTTTGGATGCTTCAAGTACCAGGGGAGGATTATCGGCAATCTAGTCAATCTGTAAGTAAGAACTAAGGAGGTAATTATATCAATAAGGTAATGAACAACTAAGTAAGCAATTAATGAGGTAATTAACAATTAACGGTGTCATTTTGGTAATCAAATAAACATGATTTCAATTTTCTAATGAAACTAAATTCTCATCTTTTTGTTCTATTGGGTCGTCGGCTGTAAATTAAAAAAAGGTCATAAAGTTTATTCCATTTATTAAACAACTTGAATTATTAATTTTAAAGAATTTTTTTATGCGGTAAAGAAATGATTTTATAGAAATACAGGAACTAGCCATCAGAGCCACAAATGCGGCAACGAAGGCTAAACCCATAGTGTCTATATGTAGCTTTAAGCAACACTGTGAATTTCATTGAATAACAAGGCCGTATCCAGGACCAGGTGGTTGGACCCCCTCCCCTCTCTGAAAACGTTTTTCTGACTTGTAAAAACTTATCAAATTTATTTGTGTACCCCACCCCGGACAAAAGTACTGGATACGAACCTCTTGAGTAGCGAAAAATAATTGCTTGAAAAACATCTCTACTGACGTGGGAGTTCATCCCAAGAGTAAGAGCTTGGAACTTCCTACTCTGCAGCTCGAAGTATGGAGCCGGAGCCTCCAACCCTGGAGCAACGGTCACACCTAGCGATCTTTTCGTAGCTTCTTATTGTAAACTTTACCGTTCCCTATACAGTAAAAATCTTGAAATAATAATTAAACAGAGGATATTTTATGCGGTGAAAAAATATTTTGCATTTAATTACTGTTTTTGATTATTCTTTAATATTCCTTTTTTTAATTACTTACCGCCAGAAATTAAACTTATTAAGGTTATATACCCTTTTGAGCGAACTATTTTGGTTCTTTCTTCTTTGACAGAGTTCGATTCCCTACAAACATTTTCGCGGTGTTTTTTATAATAATGTTTCTGTATTCAATTAGTTTAATTATTATTTCTGAATGTTCTTTATTTAATATTCCTCTTTTTAATTACTTACCCCTAGAAGTTAAGCTTATTATATTACATTTTGAACGAACTATTTTGGTCCTTTTTTTGACAAAGTTAGATTTCTTACGACCATATCTGTGATGTTTTTTTTATAATAATGAATAATGAAGAATCAGCAGTTCCAAACTATAATTTACCGTTATTTGGTATTTACCATTATAATTTATTACCATTATAAATATGATTATATTTACCCTTATAATTTACCATTATTAGTGTATTTAGGGGAAGGGGATGATGAGTCTAAATCCTTGGTTGAAAAAGGCTTTTCTTTCATTGAATAAATGTATTGTACATGAATTTTTTTGTATTTCATTCGTAATTTAATTTTTTTTCTAAATTTATCCAGTCTCAAGTTGCCGTCAAAGTTTCAGGACAATTTTATTTTTTTGCTTCGTCAATTTTCATTTTAAGCCAATTATTTGGTTATCATCCCGAGTTTTTCAATGTTTTCATTCTTGTAGAACTCCCTATGATCCTAGGAATAATACCAACTGTTAGATAGCTGAGAGGATAGGCTGGGTGTAAAAGGTTGGAGCTGTTTCAGTACTATAAGATGGTTTGGGGTCTCTTTTCTGTCGTAAGCTCCTATCTATGCCTCTATCCCTGGTAGAGAAATCCTCCTTCCTTGGCCTCATAGTGGCATCAGGATGAACCTTTCACGAGTTTTTCTAACCAAAACCGTGAGTGCTAACAGTGCTGAAGGGTGACTTTGAGAAGTGGTGTCCCTTCAAGAAACCCTAGTCAAGTAAACGACATGTACTGAATTCTGACTAATCATCATCATTATCATCATTTTATTTATAATTCATCACAAAAAAAAACGGACAGAAAGCCCAGAAAAAGACAGAGTAAAAATCAAGAACAACAAAGAAGAAACAACAGAAATAAAAACACACTTCGACAACTACTAATAATGGATAATTTGTTCTGTATTTGGTCTGTTTTGGTGTGCTAGGCCTTCCTATTGGTTAGTCCAGCTCATTACATACCTTGCCAGTCCAGTTCATTTGATACCTTAGCCTTCCTATCGGTTGCTCCAGCTTAGTACATACCTTGTCAGTCCAGTTCATTTCATACCTTGACCTGCCTATCGGTTAAGAACCAAAAAATAACCCGCCAATTGCTTAGATAACTTCGAAGATCACACTGCCTTTCCATGACGAAAGTCAAATTTTATATCTGTTCACTGTCAATAAAAAGGTTTCATCCCCATTTTGAACTGTTTTACTTTCGCCAATTGCTTATTGCGCATCTACAGAACCGAATTGGTTTTGCATATAGTAAAATTGTTTCAAGTAAGTTTAAGTTCAACACACAAGTTTTAGCTCATCTTTATAGTGCATTTGTCCTCCCCCATTTTTTTGTATTTGAGTCCTTTTTGGAGAATTTTTTCTGAGGGCAATAAAAGTAAACTTCGATCTGTTTTCTTTAAGTACGCTAAATTTCTGCTTCGCCTCCTACTTTTGTCCCGAAATATTTTTCTTACTAGGAAATATAATATAACAGACCTAACTTCAGCCATCCTTAATCAGATTTCAAAATTCAATAATAATATGAAAAGCCATCCGTGGTTTAAAGTCCTTCCCCAGTAGAACTCGGTGTGTTTGTATTTTCGCCGTGGTTTAACCAGTCTTTTCGTGCTAGTGAATATTAATTACGGATACATTGTGTCTAGGCCTGATCTTCTTTTTCTTGTATTTTTATGTACTCCCTCTCTTTTGTTTGTTTTGACAGGTACTAAAATAACATTATAATTCTTATGTTGAGTCGGAAGTAATAGGCTCGAGATTGTCTGTGCAGGATTTTGACTCTTGATGAAAGAAGAGCATCGGCAAGTGTGGAAAACCATGTTGGGACAAAGATCGGTCCGGGATTGCAAAAATCCTCGATTCAACTGGAGGTCCCAGGGACTTCTTACTATCCGGCTCTAAGCTGACTTACGCACGTAATGTAAACTTGAGAAGATGTGTTAGTCCCCGCCCTGCACTAATTCTGGGACCGTTGTTTTCCTGGGGCCATAATAATTTCAATGATTTAAAGAATGTGAAAATTGCAACTTGGAACGTTACAGCGTTAAAAAAAAAAATTATCGTGTCGACGTGATGAATTTTACTTATAGCTACAGGAACCAACAGAGATGGCCCCAAGTAGAAATATCGCATTTTTTTAGGGGGTTTTAATGCCCATATAGAAATAGAAATAGATGTTATCCTACCCTTGGTAAATTAGATGTAGGAAAAGTTTGGTTTTAAAATGGTCTATAAGTTAACTTGGTATTCATGATAAGACAGATAGCCTTATTGATTATGTTGTCGTAAACCAGAGACTAGCAGGATAATTACAACAGTACAAGATACTAGGGGTATATAGGAGTGCTGTTATTGATGTTAAAAGTATAGAACACCATCTAGTAGTGTTTAGGGTTAACCTAAAGCTGAAATTTAGGAAGGGTAAACTACCTTCCGGGAAATTATGATCTTGAGAGACCTCAGGATTAGAATTTGAGAGAAATTTTCCCGTAAAAGTTGAATTCTAAACTGGGGGATCTAAGTTTGACGCTCCGTAAAATGGATTAAACCATTTTAAGAAAATAGTTTGTGAATTTGCTGATGGAGTCTTAGGAAAGAAAGTTAGAAGCGCAGCTAGGAATACTAGTGAAAATGCATGATACGAGCCCGTAGGGGTTAGTGTAAGAATTATTTAAGTGATAGATCATATGAAAATAAGAGGAATGTAAAGAAGACTGGGAGAACATTAGAATATGAATCAATTAGGCGTGAAGTTGAGCTTATTGGCAAATATACTGAAGTTATGGACGATGCAGTCAAACGGCATAATAGTAAAATATCGTGAAGACATGTTTATGAATTGAGAGAGAATATTCAATCTGGACTCGTCCCATTTGACCCTAGGAGTGGGGCACCAATTAGTGATCAGGAAAGAGTTAAAAAGAGTTGGGCAGAAAATTTAAATAATATGTAAACCATGACAGAGTTAAAGATATACCAAGATTGAAAAATTTTGTGACCCTTAGCATATGAAGGGAAATTTATTTTGTGAGGAAGATTTAGTGACAGTTATAAAAGGATTAAAATATAGTAAGGCCTCGGATGTTGATAGTTGGTAAATGAGATTTTTTTTTTATATATGGTCGTTATGAAGTTAGAGATAAATTACTGAAGATTATGATTATGGTTTTAAAAAAGGGGAAGTGCCTAGCGATTTTGGAGAAACTGTAATTAAATCCCTGTATAAGAAAGGTGATAAGAGTGAGTAACTTTCATATTTAAAGAGGCGTTAGCATTGTTTCTGTAAGAAGCAAATTCCTTAGTATGAGGACACTTTTTAATTGTAGAGATGCTGTAGATAAAGCTCTAAGAGAAGAACATTGTGGTTTTAGGAAGGGGAGAGGATGAATCGACAAAATTTCACTCTTACATTAGTAATTGAGAACTACCCGAGTAATCGAACCCCTTTAGTTCTTAGTTTTATATATTATGAGCAAGCGTTTAATTCAGCTGATAAAAGAGTTTTAGCAAAGTTTCTATCCTTTTATAGTAAACCAGATAATAATAATGCTGCAGATAAGGTAGGAAATGGTATTAGTAGCTGGTTTTGTATTAAATCTGGAGTTCAGCAGGGTTACGTCCTATCCCCATTTGTATGGATCATTTTGATAGAGTTTGTCTTAAGGAGCACAGCAATGGCAATGGGAGAACACGAAATCAATTCTTATATTCAAACTCTCCTAAAGTAAGATTGGACTGAAGATATAAGAATCCTAAATGAAAATGTTAGCAAAATGAATGAAGTTTTATAGGTTTTGAGAGTTCAGGGTGTGTAGGTTTCAAAATTAATGTTATAAAGATTAAGTTGCTTGCGTTCTATCCCCATTTATATAGGGATAGGACGTAGAGACTACTAGGACTAAGTGAATATGAAAAGGTGATGTTGGGTAACGAGAAGATTGGTCAAGTGGAAAGTTTCAACTACCTTTGTAGTATTATTAGTAAAGATGGTGGGTGCAGTGAAGGCGTTAAAAGTAGAAAAGTCAAGTTCAGGGTATTTTTTTTAAAGTTGAAAAAAGATAGGAAGAATAGGAAGATAAGTTTGCAAACCAAGATTAAAATGGTGGTACTACAGTGATGACAGCGGTCAAGTAAGGTTCTGAAACGTGGGCTCTTTGAAAGACGGAGGAGGATTTGCTTGATGTTTTTGGATTGTTTTGGGCTCCCGGCTGACTGACCGCATCTCAAACAATAAACTAAACGAAAAATGTGGTTCAATCTTGCTTTCTACAGCTATAATCAGAAAAAGTTTGGGATAGCTAGGATATGATATGCAGATGAAGGATGATAGATTTCCAAAGATAGTCCTTGTCGGCCAACCGTCTAAGGCCAAACGAAAAGCAGGTTGTCGAAAAGCAGGTGTAAGATTTAAGGGAAACGGGAACTTCTTGGGAGGGTGTAAAGAAGGAGGCTTTAAATGAATTGGGATGGAGGTGGAACGTACGTAGCTATGTTGGCCTTAGGTGGCTTGGTGTTGCAGTGAGTTGCTTGTAGTGTTAGTAGCAGTAGCATTTAGATAAGATCAATAGCATCTTTTTTTTATTCTGTCACAATGTGCAATAAACTTACCAATGGCTACTAAGAATCATAATAACGCGAAACAACTGCTAAAAATGACATCATAATATGTAGCATTATAATATTGATATTAATATGTAGCATTATAATATGTACCATTAATATGTAGCAGGTTAACATCCATTAACCTTTGAATAGAATGGCTTGATAACACACAAAAATTGGGAATCGCTGCTAATGATCAAAATAACTTGAAACGGCCACTAAAAATGGCTTCGAAACGCACAGTGATATTTTATCGTACAAATAACGATCTTCGTGCAATAAAAAAAACTTAAAGTGGCTTCATAACTTGGAACAAAATTGGGAATGGCTTCCTGCAATAAAACCTTTGAGTGGTTACAAAACATGGACCAAATTCGGGTATGGCTATTGATTAGTATAAGCTGCAGCGGCTACTAAGAATGGCTTCATAACTTACAATTAATTTCGGAATGGCTTCTAAAGATTCTAATGACGTTTAATGGCTCCTAAGAATAGATTAAAAAAGTTTTGTAATGTGCCATGGAATTTAGAAGGGCTGCTAAGAATGGATTCATAACATGCACTAACATTTTTGAACGCACAGTAACGGGTTTCAGAGTTTCTTCAACAAAAAATTCACAGCAAAACACTTCAACATGAGTGACACCCAATTCAAAATTAAATTAAATTGTCATTCAATCGATGGCATATTCTACTGGTTAGCTTGTCTTCTTCCTTTCTTCCCTCTGATCGACAATACAATTTGCTGGTATGGGGGTTTTACAGAAATTTTTCACGAAGGGGAAGATTAGATGGAAGGTTGTCGAGGAGGGCTGAAAGGGTTCCCAAAGAAGCATTTTTTTAATGCTATTAGTGACATTTTTTTCTTTTTTATATATTTTGGTTAACAAGGGAAAAGGTTAGAATTGTGGTCAGCCAAACTTATGATCTTTGTCTCTTGTAGGCATTCATGTATACTGTATTTGTTTTCAGTCGTATTTCCCTGTCATGGCACAGGTTATGTTGCCTTTTAGGGAATTTTGAAAATGTTTTCACTCATCATTTAACAATAATAAATGTTAAACTACACTTAAGCAATCCTGCTAACTCTGTATCTTAAATCATTTAAATTGAAGGGAATGGTGGTGTAGACACTCGCCTCTTTTCTGACAAGCTGAAGAGGCTAACTGTGATTTGCTTGATACCTGCGATAAAGCAAAGCACCTCTAATCCTTTTGATAATAATGCTTTTCATTGCTGTTGTCAGGTTGATCCTTCAGTAATTTTTCGATTAATCCAGCTTTATTTCACGCTATATATGTTATGTTATAGTTTTCGGAATGATCCACAAGGTGTTCATTTGTCTCCTTACTGGTACCCGCTTCGTTTTTTATTACTCTGAGCTTCATTTCCCAGAAACACTTAAAAAAATGTATTTCTGAAATTATTTTTTTTTATTATTATTTATTCTATTCATTTTTATATTTAGTTTTAATAATGTTATTTTTTTAACCTTAGCTCCCTTAATGTTTCTTTAAAATTTTTCACCGGTTACTGTAGTGGGGCCAAATCTGCGTTCAGCACTTTTTACCTTTTAGCATATGCGTATAACCGTAATGTAACTGAAAAATGGAATGGAAAACCATGTCGAAAATCGCAAAGTTGTTCTACCTGAGGGGCTGCCGTACTAAATTTGTAATCCTATGACCTTCGGAATGAGGGCTCGATCCTTGTTATCGCTGATTATTCAGTTTGGAACGAAGGTCAATGGTACGACTCTGTAAGTTTAGTCTACCAACTTTAAATATGTACCTCGAGAGATACAGGGATTGTAAACAGGATGGGCGTGTGAAAGGATAAATGGGTAAAAGGAAAGGAAAGGCTTAAAGGCAAAGGATGAAACATAATTATTTTGAAAAGGATAGATGGTAAATATTATTAGAATTTATTTTAATAAGATAGACAATGCATTATTATAATAATGGGCGGGGAACTTCGGGGCCCACCCTCTTCCTCAAATCCTAAACTAAAACCAGACACTTTCTTAAAACTAAAGATCATAAAACAGTAGTTATATAGGATACCACTCTTTGTTTTGTTGAAGAATGTTTCACAAAATATTTGGAATATTGTTTAGCCAGATAGGTTTAATAGATTACTGCAATATAGTGACAAAATGCCTTTCTTTTTTTCATTTGCCTTTCATCAAAATTTTTAGTTCCTTCCTGGTGAAATGTTTACCTTCCCCCCCCCCTAACCTCCTGGATATAATCTAAGGTCATAAGCAAAAGCTTGTTGTCTTCATTTGGCATTATGAAGAGCTGTTAATGAGAAACATACTAACTACTATGTTTCTTTTCGAGTATCTTTCTAATTACGAAAGCAACTTTGTGGAATTTTCTATGGAAAAGAATTAGGGTCGGTGCAAAGTCCCAAAAAAGGGCTTTACCTGGTTCCATTAGGGGAGGAAGTGAAATTGTCACACCAGGAAATACTGGATTTATAAAGAGTGCGGAATGGAGGAAATAACACTCTGTTCCTATACTAACTGATCCTCATTACACTTCTTGTATGAGGGACCGAGGAACGGAGATTACCAGCGCCGATGGGCATTATAAAGTCCAGTTCCGTATCCTTTGCCTGTAAACCTTTATTATTTCGAAAATTAAGATAAGGTCATCATTTTCGCTGTTTTACAGGGATTTTCAAAATTTTACTGAAAATACAGAAAGGGTAATTTTCGAAATATAGGAGAGTTTTTCGATTTTTCAATTAAATTACACAAAAAAATTTCAAAGTATAGGTTCTTCAACAAATCCTTTTTAAACAGGATACCCCCATCCCTCCCTCCTGTGAAAGTAAATATATGAACGTAATTTTGTAAATTAGATTTGGATAAAACGGTCTAATCTCTTATGTTGGCAGCTGTGTAATGGCGTTATTTTACATATTCGTGAAATCGGATAGAAATAAGGCAATAATTTGACCTACTTTTATTTTAGTCAGTGGAAAGCACACCGACGAGGCTGGTGCAAGAAAGGAAACCTCCTACTTATGACGAGATTATTGGAACAGAGGAACCCCCTCCAACGTATGATTCACTTGGAGTCCAGCCTCTCTTACCAACTGAAATTAGTAATTCAAGTATTAATTATGCAGTGGTTGATATTGACGATACGCCTGATTATTCGGGAACTAGAAATGAATGTCATTAATTTTTTGTGTTATTTATTTATTTTCAAGTCTCAATTTGTGATTTTTACTTTTCATTCTGCATGGTGAATAACGTGAATTTAGTAATTAGCTTTAGCAAAACTTTAGTGAAAAAAAAAGAAATTGTTGGTGCATTTCGGAAGTGAAATTTATATCTTATTTTTAAATATGCGTGAAATTCTAATGCTTCAATATTAAAATTGTATACGTATGAAATGAAATATGAGTTTTCCAGGCTGGTCGTGAATGTGACGAAATTCCATGTTTTCCACTTCATCACAAGTAAAATAAAATCCAAATCCAAGAGTATAGATAACCTGCAAGAATGCATACTGGTACCTTTGCCCCTTTCCAAAACAAGCATCCTACCAATTCCGTCTAGTATTTGGCGTTTCTTAACATTTTTCATTGTAATAGTAAAGCAAAGTTAGTGAAGTAATAAGTATCTGATCTCATTTTCTCAAACAAAAACATAATTGTGAGGCATTGAAAAAAAAATGGCAAGACGCCAAACGTTAGAGGGTATTAGTGAATTCTTTCGATGCTAGTGCCAGTTTCCATTATAACCCTTATGAGTTATCCGCATTCTTTGATCCATATTGTCAGTTTCCCGACAAAAAGTCGCATCGGACACCTTCCCATATTTGAGATAATTAAATAAAGTTGTTAGCTAGGCTGTGCTTAAAATGAAGGTTAGCAGAGCAATTTGTAATTAATTAGAGTTTGATCCTTTTTTTCTCTACATTACCCTGCGGATCCTCTCTTTGAGAATAGCTTAGTATACAGTTTTTGGTAATTATGTCCAGTGGCGGTTCGAATCCCGAGCAAGGGGTGCAGCTGCCCCCTCCCTAATTTTTATAATATCTGACATTTAATTCCTTTATTTTATATTTTTACTCTCCTATTAAGGTCCCTTGCACCCCTCCAGATCCTAAGGCCTAAAACTTCTACTAATTACGCCAGAAGGGGAAGTGTCAGTTACGACCTCTAGGCGTGTCAGCAACAAAATTTATCTGAAACAATGTCATTGAAACATAATCAATTATCCTATGAAATAAATCAATTCTACACCAAGTTTACAAAATTTATAGGACCCGACCTACATCAGGTTTTGTACGTTTTAAGGTGACTAGTTATGCTTGTTTTTCAGTGAACACACAAACAAAAAATTTGATTTAAACATATAGTAGGCATGGTTCCAAAATTACTCACATTCAAACATTCTCTATCAGGGAATGGACACGAAGAGTGGACACAGGAGAGAAACAATTTGAATGGGACCTGAGCTGTATGAGGTTTTGTAAATACAAAGTAAATAAATTACAGGCTTTGACTGGCATGAAACGCTGAAATCCCCCTTACCATTCATTAATAGAGATTATTACAATCCAGATTTGTTACTTCTAGATTATTTACGACTGAAATGAAATTCGGACGTTCCTGGTTGTTCATGAATGAAATGAATAAAAAAATTTCAGCCAAATTGTAAATTAGAAGGATCATTGTGTAGAAGAAGGATCATTTTTAGAAGAAGCATTTCAAATTTCCCTGTTGAAATTTCCTTTTCAAAGCACCCGATTTTAACAGCCATCTTATTCCTTTGGATTTTTATTTTTCTTTCTTTTTTAATACCACCTATTCAGGGTCGTTTCCAGAATTTTTTCGATGGGGGGAGGGGGGGTACAAAAAAACTTTAAAAGACATAAAAAAATTATATCCATTTTTGTTACGTCTTTATGAGTCAGGCAAACATTTAGGGGGGGTTTCAACCTCCTCCTCCCCCGAATGCCTCCCTCCGTCATGGGGCATCCCTTCCAACTGTAAAAATTTAACAAGATGCATTTCAATTACTCCAAAACTATATCTACCATAAATCTCTTCCTCCAAAAAAACTCCCAAATGAAAAACCTCTTTATTTCATTTTATACAAAAAAATACACTTAATAATAAGACATGGTTTTGAAATTTCCAATTTAAAACAAAAATTAATTAAACAATAATGCAACTATTTTTACACAAACCTATCTGCTCAAATTATCCCTTTGAAGTTGTCCTATCCCACCAGGCTCAGATAAATAAATATTAAAATAAAATCATTATGAAATACAATTATGTAATAATTTTATTTACATTGATAATTAAAAATAAATATTTTGACTTCATCTATTAGTGTTAGGCCTAAACAGCTTCCTTTAAATTTTAAAGTTAAATTGCACGAAAGTAATCTATAATTTAGCTTGCATAGAAAAAAGGTTAACATTGTAGTCAATTCTGCACTTACAGTAATACAAATGGCTATAATCACGTGGTATCCATTGTCTTGTAAGCGAAAATTATAACAAATGATCTGGCCAATTTAAAAGTATAATTAACGAAAATAATTTTTTAGACCACACTACCTTTCCTTATATACTTAAAAAAATGAAGTATAGAAAAATGATATAATATTTCAAATAGAACACTGGAAAAAAAAAATCTGTAAATAATTATAAGGGCCAGAACATTTTAGGTGGATTAGCAAATGAAAGATTCATGCAATTTATTATACGCAATTGCATTTTTTGAGCTGTTTTCAATTATTTTTTTTTTTAGTCTAGGGTGTATGGAAGAAATTTTTAATTTTTTAATAACAAACAAGGAACCGTTTCCCTGCTTTCACTTTATTGTGATAAACCAGAGACAGAAAATGGATTTTTCCTGATTTTATTTTTATATGTCGTTGTTTTAGGCGGTTCGTCATATTCATCATTATCAAACTCAACATTATTAAGCTGAGTTTTTGTTTTTTCGTATTTATTTTGTCCTCTTCTTGGAATGTTCTGTTAAATTTGATCCAATTATTTTCGATGATAAAGGGATCGGGACGTGAAGCAGAAACATTTTATTATTTTTATTATAATTGCTATATATATATATATATATGTATATATACATATATATATATATGTATGCATATAAACCTATACCCATCTAGAAAAATCCTTGGGCGCTCTTTCCGCTAGAAAGTTTTGACTGCTTTTATTCAAAAGAAACCATTTATATATATATATATATATATATATATATATATATATATATATATATATATATATATATATATATATATATATATATATATATATATATATATATATATATATATATATATATACATATATATATATATATTATATATATATATATCTGTATGTATGTAAACCTATACCCATCTAGAAAAATCTTTGGGCGCTCTTTCCGCTAGAAAGTTTTGACTGCTTTTTTTCAAAAGAAACCATTCACTCGTCCAAAATTGTCTAAGTTACCATTCAACACTAAGCTATCTGACTCCATACTGAGTAAAACACGGAGGTTATTGATATTCAACAATTATTTTTTATTGCCCTTAGCCTGTACTGGCAGATATCAACATATTTAGCTCCTACAATGATCGTAATACATAAAAAGGCGAAGACAATTAGTTCGCTCTTTACCTATAGTAAACCAATCGCTTATCATTTATTAATTTTCTTAAACGAAACTATTACCAAATAATTAATTGTCGTCAACGATTATTTTGAGTTCTGGAGCACATCCATAGTTGCATCTAAGACTAATGCAACGCCATCTAACAATTTCGATCTTAAGAATCTAGCAATCTAAAAAAAGTCTAATGAAAAAAAGAAGAAGCAAGCATAAGTAAAATCGAAAAAATGTTTATTTTGGGGGGTGAAACGCAGGCCTTGATTCTCCCCCCCCCCTCTTTCAGCGAAAGCACTTGGGGCTGAATGTTTTTTTTTTATTATAACGGTTCACGATTGAGCCACATTACAAATTGTAAGAATAAATTATCCCTTGGAAATTTTCCTATACCGCCTGGTACATATTCTGTCTTCATCCATTAGTTTTTGGCCAATTATGCTTTACTAAAGTAATCTGTAATTTGGCTCGTAGTTTGACAACCGTGTAATACATACAATTTGATGATTTGTCACTGACATTTAAAAAATCTGCAATAGCCTATTGATAATCGCCTATTTAAAAAATAGCCACCTCCCTAATAGCAGGATTAATTCCAGGAACCTGATTTCGCATAGTTCCCTTAAACAATTGTCTTTTTTAGAAATTTGTTTACTATATCGTAAATTTATGATTTCAAAATTCCTCAGGTATAAACATTCCTTCTGTGCTTGCCGTAAAGAGTAATCTTCGCCCTTCCTCAGAATTTTTTCTGTAAATTTCTCACCTGTAGCGTTAGAAAATCCAAATTAAGCATAGTAAGCAAGCAGGAAGTACCTACCACCACCTACTGGGCACCCAGTAGAAGTACCTACTGGTTTTTCACTTAAAAGCTTAAGTGGAATCTGAAGTAAATAATTTTTTCAAACTATATTTCGCGAATTATAAAGTTTGCAAATTATAAAATAAAATTTTGCAAATTAGAAAGTTTATTCTTTTATTTTATTAAGTATATATCACGTTTCTAGTCACCAAAAGTGGTAAATGCGACATGTGATAGCTTTTTGCAATCTTATTTTCTACACTTTTTATAACCCACGCCTTGAACTTCCAGATTGTTTGGTGCCAGGCATTTCCTAACGAACTCACTATGTGCACATGCCATTGTGACTCATAAGTCAGACCCCCTTCCCACAAATCCTGAGATATTTATGATTGTTTTAATCCTATATATTTCATGTGGTTTGCTTTGCTTAATTTTTTGCGATGTTTTGAGTGTGTATATACACACGCAATTAGACTGCTACCTAAAGCTTTGAAGGATTCCTTAACAAAATTTTGCGAAAATAATTAAATTAAAACAAGGTGGCACACAATGGTCAATTATGCTTTCCTTAAAGTTGGTTCTTATATATATATCTCTCTCTCTCTATATATATATATATATATATATATATATATATATATATATATATATATATATATATATATATATATTTCTAATATTCAAGGCCGTATCCAGGTTTTTTATTCCGGGAGAGGGGGGGGGGGTTAAAAAAACAATAAACGCCCCAAAATTTCACTTATATGCATTTTGTTACATTTTTTAGAATTGAAAAAAAATTTCTGCAGGGAGAGGGGGCAAACCCTTACTAGCATTTGTTTTTAATTAATAACTATATTTCCTGGTGATTCCTCTTTTTCAAGGAAATTATAACCAACCAGGCCATTCAGAAGTCAAATTGATGAATTACTTTCATTGTTGGAAGAAGGTAAGCCGTTTGAACTGCAAGTTCTAAATGTTACTCTCTGAAAATAGAAATTAATGGCCGAGCAGGGTATAAGAGGAGTCTTGGACCCGTTCCCTCTCTCCAAAATATCGATAACAGGTCTATAATGTCATATATTTTCCAACAATTTGCCCATTTTTCGCACTCTTTTCTAAGTCTTGTCAGCTCCAACGACAAAATCATGTGTCCGAAGTTGTTTTACCTAAACGGACATCACAATTTCGGCAATCGTAATTTAAATTATTTTTAGAGGCGAAATTTCTTTGAAATGGAAAAGCATTAAATCTATTTCTCCCTAATTGCAGCTATATGCAGCTCTCATTAGACTTTCATGCATATGTGGTCCATAGAGATAAAAAAACAGTGGCCAGATTGCAGCTAGCTTTCGGAATTTATTTGATTTCTCCATTAAAAAAAAAATTAGGTTGTCTCCACATTAAAGCAGAAAAATTTTGCAAAAAATGGCATCTATCCTTTTTCTATCTTCATGATCTGGCCAAACTCGTGCTGATATATAGAAATCTTCCCAGATACACATAAGAATCCAATAGCTATGCTTATATGATACATGGGGTGACAGAAGAAGCTTCCTCATTGGCAGCATTTTAAAAATTGGACAGAGTTTAGATTCTAGAAGTCCTTCTAAATCTCAAAATTCATTAAGAACTGATCACCCACTCGTAAGTTATAAATACCACATTTTTTCTACTTTTTCGTCTCCCTTCAGCCCCTCCCCCAGGTGGCCTAATCGGGGAAAACGACTTTTTGATTGGGTTTCAAATTTAATTGAGTTGGTAGAGACGTGTGCTACTACCCTGTCTAGCTAGTGATTTTGGGTGTTGTTGAGGTGAACAACTGGATTATGGATTTTTTTTTTTTATTTTTTTTTGTATTATTTTTTCTTTCCTTCCTGGCCATGGAGCCTCGCGAGGGATATTATATTGCAGTTGATTTTTGTTGTAATTTACTGACAAACAAAATTAGCTCAGAATTTTCCATGTAGGGGGAATCTTTGAGGGGGGGATACGCCTAGCATCAATATATTGATGTTTAGCTTGACTTGTATTTGCACACTTCTTTGCTCAAGCACATATTGAAATGCCAACGAATTTTTTTGTTCGAATTGGTTCGTACATCAAATCAATTTTTTTTTCTATTAGTTTTAATGAACTTCACCAGTTTTGAAATTGATTTCCTTGCTCTAAAACATTGTATCTCTAACATTCCAGTGCAACTTCAATTACGACGAAGAGAATGTCTTTTCTTTAATAAACTATATTCAAAGCTTCAAGGCTATTTAGGTACAATAACACACTGACAAAAATTTAAGTTCAAATAGAATCAAATAAACACAGTTCTTTACCATTACCCATTTATCTAGAATCTCACTTAAAACTACCGCTCATAAAATAGCACTATATACATACCAGAATCATACAATCCATATTGTTTGTATAAATAATAATAATAAAAAAAAAAACAGAATTAAATACACTTAATCAGGCACGAACTTGGAGGATGCGCTTTGGGCCCTTGCTCCCTATCCCGAAAAATCATGATACTGCTCGATAACCGAACTTGGAGGATGCGCTTTGGGCCCTTGCTCCCTATCCCGAAAAATCATGATACTGCTCGATAACCGTCCATCAAACAGTAAGCTGTATAATAATGTGGTTCGATCTATTTAGGGCTATGTATTATTTTGTCATTTCTAAGTTCACAGCACCAAATATAATTAAATATGTGATTTGCCACTGGTCTTATTATTGAGATTTTAGGTGACTGTTGAACCTTCTTTTGAAAGAGTCAACAGAGAAAGCTTTAGGGATAACTTTCCCAGGAAGACCGAACTTCCCAGACCGAAGTGCAACCTCAAATGAAGCTGTTTGAAAGAAAGGTTTTATTGAAAGAATTTCTTTCAATAAAGAAAAAATTAATATTGTAACAATAAAATTAAATTGTTTTAATTTTAATTAAAATTCAATAAAATAATAATAAAATTGTAAGAAAAAATTAAAATTTTAAAGCTAAATATCATTATTAAAAGTTAGGACGGCTAGGTCATGTTTTACGAACGAGAGATGTTGCAGAATGTGCTTTTTGGCCATCAATCTGGGGCCAAAAAAAGGCAAGTCGGTAGGAAGATGTCATAATAAGAAATTAGACGAAATTCGAACTACATTGGTAGAGGTAAGGAGTGACTCTGAACAGATTGAGGTGGAGGAGTGCGCAGCAATGTTGGCCTCAAGCAGGTTTGTGCTGCAGTAGGTTATTAGCAGATGTATTCGTTTGGATAATTTCCAATATTTTTATCCAAATTACTGTTTTAGCCCCCTCCCCCGAAAAAGAATCAATAGTATGCATGTGTATGCGACAGTCCAAACTGAAATATTTGAAATCTAAAGAGAAATCAAATTTTAGGGATCAACTTCGGTAAAAATTAAAATACATTTACACCACAAAAAAAGATATGCTTCAAGCAGTATGTTACCATTTTAGCTCGGCGTCGGAAGGCCATTTATTAAATTTACATACACGACTTACATAGACGTCAATTTTGGCATGCGGGCACCAATTCCCGAAAATATGGATGGAGAGAGGCAAGGAATTTATTTCAGTTTTCTACTGAAAATAAAAAAAAAGATCAAAACAGGATTAGGATGGGGCGTTTTATTTTAAACAAAGACACCAAAAAAGATATTTCACAAAATCCCAGGTCGGGATACTTTTATTTTTTGGTAATTTTCAAGATTTCATTAGGGAATTGTCGCCTATCCCTTCCCTAATGGGTGTCCCTGTCTGTCGAACTCTAATCCCAGGATAAATCGGAGTAAATCTTATAGTATTTGTAGAGACTCAGATGGTGATATTGATTATGAAAATGAAATAAGATATTATTTTTAACATAAAGCTCAGAAAGAAGTTGGTTATACGAATAATGGACAAATCCCACCATTTTTAATATCAATTATTCACGTTTATTACTTAATTTTTACTTGTTTATAACCTTACTATGATTTTCATGTCCTAGTTTTAACCTTCGCTACCACTGAAAAAAAAAAAAAAAAAAAAAAAAAAAAAAAAAAAAAAAAAAAAAAAAACCACCTATGAAACGTTCATAATCACACGAAAGTTAGAAAAAGATGGTAGAATTGAAATTTTAAATCTCAAGTTAATTTTAATTACTATGAAAATACAATAAGGAAAAAATCTACTAGAAATATAAATCAAGCTACAATGATTCAAAAGGCATTACAACATTTTCACAAATTAAGATTTATATCCATTCGCTATGTTGTAACATCGGTAGATTGATCCAATTTCCCTTATGTCATTATCCCTCATTATTATTATTGTTATCCGTAACTCATTATTTCTAATTATCCCTTATCTGGTTATCATTGATTGTCCCGTATCTCATTTTGTTCTAACATATTTGATGTCTTTTTAGGGAGGGGGGCTTTTTTAACAGAACCCTGCCTATTTCTTTGTTTTTAAGTTGTAAAGGTATTTGTAAAAGGCAGAATCAATGTTCTGGAGTATACGGATATTCCCTAGTTTCAATTAATCATGTCATCGTTGATTTTTCGCCCTTAACCCTCCCCCTTGTAAATGCCGTTTTCCGGGCAGAAACAAACAAATTTTGATCCAAGACTAGAATATGATAGTAAAGGCCCGTAGAAAAATTTGAGAAATATCGGTATTTCCAATTCCAATGCATGACAAAAACCAGGATATTTCTTATTTCAATTAGTCGTCCAATCACCAATTTCACCCCATGCCTCCCCCAGAAAAATCCTCTTTTCCTCTGAAAGGTAAGTCACCTGAGAGTTATTTATAAAATTGACGTGTAAATATAATTTTTAAAGGGGGATGGGATTGGCCACATCTTAACAACAAGAAAACGCATAGTACAAATATTAAACATACAATGACTGCTTTGAGAGATATGCACCTTTTAATATAATTTTGGACAAGGGGGGCTGAGTTAAAATAAAACGTGAAAATAGGACACTATACCAGCATACTGATGCTACGAAAGTTTGGAACAAAGGTCTCCCCCCCCCCTTTCCTTCTCTGTATCTGTGTCGGATGTTAGCTTACATAAATATTCGTTGCACACAAATTCCAAAATTTTCCTATTTGTAGCAATTTTTCACCCAGTACAAGAAAAACTGGAATTTTTTTATTATTGTTATTATTGGTATTAAATAACAACCTGATCTTTTCGGTCAACCGTCTAGGGCTAAACCATCTGGGGGGCGCTAATTCTCAGTATTAGTAAATTTTTCCTGCGAATGCGAACTAAAGCAGATAAAACAAGAGCTAAGAGCTCATATGGCACTTGTGACGAGGCGAGAAGAGCTAAGAGCCAAGAGATCATATGGTACGAGCTCTAACAAAATTCTATGAATCAATAGATTGATTTAAAAAGGAAAATAAGAGGCTTAATGCCGGTCAAGATTTAAAATAAGAGCTCTGAGTCACAAAGTCCTTCTAAATATCAAAATTCATTAAGATCCGATCACCCACTCGTAAGTTATAAATACCTAATTTTTTCTAATTTTTCCTCTCCCTTTTGCCCCCCAGATGGTCGAATCTGGGAAAACAACTTTATCAAGTCAAATTGTGCAGCTCCCTGACACGCCTACCAATTTTCATTGCCCTAGCGCGTCCAGAAGCACCGAACTCGCCAAATCACTGAACCCCTCCCCCCAACTCCCCCAAAGAGAGCGAATCCAGTACGATTCTTTCAATCACGTATCAAGGACATTTGTTTATTCTATCCACCAAGCTTCATCCCGATTCCTACACTCCAAGTGTTTTTCCAAGATTTCCCCCTCCAAATCCCCACAATGTCAAAAGATCTGGTCGGGATTTGAAATAAGAGCTCTGAGACATGAATTCCTTCTAAAAATCAAATTTCATTACGATCCGATCATCTATTCGTAAGATATAAATACTCCAATTTTCATGTTTTCCAAGAATTCCGGTTCCCCCCTTCAAATCCCCCGAATGTCACAGGATCTGGTCGGAATTTGAAATTAGAGCTTTAAAGCACAAGATCCTTCTAAATATCAAATTTCATTAAGATCTGGTCACCCTTTCGTAAGTTACAAATACCTCAATTTTCAATATTACCCCCCCCCCCCCAATTCCACCAAAGAGAGCAGATCCGGTCCAGTTATGTCAGTCACGTATCTTAGACAGGTTTCTATTCTTCCCATCCAGTTTCATCCTGATCTCACCGCTTTAAGTATTTTCTAAAATTTCCGGTCCCCTCAACTGCCCCCCCCCCCAATTACGCTTGATCCGGTTGAGATTCAAAATAAGATATCGGAGTTACGAGGTCCTTCTAAATATGAAGTTTCATGAAGATCCGATCACTCCTTCGCAAGTTAAAAATACGTCATTTTTCTTATTTTTCAGAATTACCCCCCCCCCCGCAATCGAGCGGATCCGTTCCAATTATGTAAATCACGTATGCAAGACTTCTGCTTATTTTTCCAACCAAGTTTCATCCCAATCCCTCCAATCTAAGCGTTTCCCATCCTTTTAGGTTTCCCCACCCCAAACTTCCCCCGATGTCACCAGATCCGGTCAGGATTTAAAATAAGAGCTTGGAGACACGATATCCTTCTAAAAATCAAATTTCATGGAGATCCAATCAACCGTTCGTAAGTTAAAAATACCTCATTTTTTCTAATTTTTCAGAATTAACCCCCCCCCCCCCCCAACTACCCCAAAGAGAGCGGATCCGTTCTGGTTATGTCAATCATGTATCTAGGACTCGCGTTTTTTTTCCACTAAGTTTCATCCCGATCCCTCCACTCTAAGTGTTTTCCAATTTTTATGTTTCTCCCTCCCAACTCCCCCCCCCCAATGTCACCAGATCCGGTCGGGTTTAAAATAAGAGCTCTGAGCCACGTTATCCTTCTAAATATCAAATTTCATTGAGATCCGATCACCCGTTCGTAAGTTGAAAATACCTCATTTATTTATTTTTCAGAAATACCCCCCCCCCCCCAACTACCCAAAAGAGAGCGGATCCGTTCCGTTTATGTCAATCATCTATCTAGGACTTGTGTTTATTTTTCCCACCATGTTTCATCCCGATCCCTCCACTCTAAGTGTTTTCCAAGTTTTAGGTTTCCCCCTCCCAACTCCCCGCCCCCATCACCAGATCCGGTCGGGATTTAAAATAAGAGCTCTAAGAGACGATATCCTTCTAAACATCAAATTTCATTGAGATCCGATCACCCGTTTGTAAGTTGAAAATACCTCATTTTTCTAATTTTTAAGAATTACCCCCCCCCCCCCAACTACCCCAAAGAGAGCAAATCAGTTCCGATTATGTCAATCATGTATCTGGGACTTGCGCTTATTTTTTCCATCAAGTTTCATCCCGAATCCCTCCACTCTAAGTGTTTTCCAAGATTTTAGGTTTCCCCCTCCAACTCCCCCCAATGTCATCAGACCCAGTCGGGATTTAAAATAAGAGCTCTGAGACACAATATCATTCCAAACATCAAATTTCATTAAGATCCAATCACCCGCTCATAAGTTAAAAATACTTCATTTTTTCTATTTTTTCCGAATTAACCGGCCCCCACTCCCCCCCCCAGATGGTCAAATCGGGAAAACGACTATTTCTAATTTAATCTGGTCGGGTCCCTGATACGCTTGCCAAATTTCATCGTTCTAGCTTACCTGGAAGTGCCTAAAGTAGCAAAACCGGGACTTTAGGTTTTCCCCCTCCAACTCCCCCCAATGTCATCAGATCCGGTCGGGATTTAAAATAAGAGCTCTGAGACACAATATCATTCCAAACATCAAATTTCATTAAGATCCAATCACCCGCTGATAAGTTAAAAATACTTCATTTTTTCTATTTTTTGTGAATTAACCGGGCCCCCACTCCCCCCCCCAGATGGTCAAATCGGGAAAACGACTATTTCTAATTTAATCTGGTCCGGTCCCTGATACGCTTGCCAAATTTCATCGTCCTAGCTTACCTGGAAGTGCCTAAAGTGGCAAAACCGGGACCGACAGAATTGGCGACTGCTATATGTAACTTGGTTAATACCAAGTGCCATAAAAACCTCCTATCAAAATTCCCTTTTCTTAAATAAGAAAGGAGGATTTTTCAAAAAAACTTTTAGATATCTTCACAGCGGTGGATCCAGGGGCCGGGGAGGGACCCCCCAAGATTTTTTCTGGCACCCTCATTCCTTGTTTTTTTTTTTATTCTTTTTAAAATAAATTTGTCAATTCGGTCAATTATTAGCACCTTTGCCACATTGCCCCCCCCCCCCCAAAAAAAAATCTTGCTCATTGGCGTCCTTGTCAAATTGAGCCTCCCCCAAGATTTTGCTCTAGATCTCGCCCTGTTTCTTCAGAACCAGTAAATTTCAGAAATTTCTCGCCCTTTTCAGAAAATTTGATGATGATGTTGTAAAATAAAAGGAGGATGATGTTGTAAATTTAATGGAAATTAATGAATAAAAATAAATTTAATGACGATGTTGTAAATTAAAAGGAGGAGGATGTTGTAAATTTAATGAAAATAAATGAATAAAAATAATTTAATGATGATGTTGTAAATTAAGAGGAGGAGGATGCTGCAAATTTAGCAGTAAAACTGCCACTTCTACATTTTTTAAAACTAAATAAAATTGGAGAAAACAAAAAGAACGTTCAATATGTTTAAGGGGTTTGAGGGTGCTTAGTATCTTTAAGGGTTACCCATAGTGTAAGGGTAGCTTGTAAGAGCGGAAACTAGAACTTGTATTGGCAAAGAAAAATCCGCAATGCCATCTAGCATTTGACGTCTCTTGGCAATTTGTCAGTAAAATTATGATGCAAAATTAGTGTAATTTGCGAAGCTAGTGCAGTAATAAGCGCCTCATCTCAGTTTCTGAGTTGCTGAGGAAAAATACCGAACACTAGATAGTATTAGCGATTTTTTTGTAAACACTAGCATGAGTTTCGACTCTTCTAAGTTACAAATACTATATGGTTTGGGGTTCACTTTCCTCTAATTTGGGTTTCAATCCTAATTTGGGTTTCAAATGGGTTCAATTTCTTCTAAGTTCGACTTCAATTTCAAATTTTACAGCCATGTCACAAAACCTGTTCTATAATACTACAGTCAGTTTGGACCAGAGCTCCCACAACTTAGGATCCTTGAACAAAATCTTGAAATTTCCGGCCTACGATTGGAAAAAATATATGTTTTAAATATTACACTCAAAAGTTTTATTTAACATATACATCGTTTAACATATATTGGGATCATTTTTTGAACCTTAGGACAATTCTCAGGTAATTTAGAGATATTGTTAAATTCCCAGTGGCAACCCTGGTTTACGTACCTCTATAACATAGTAGGGATGGGTAAACACCGCGGCGCAGGCAAGATGTATACCGCCAGTGCACATTATGAAGCAGATATGTGTTTTCATTCTTACATTGATTATATTCTTTTCGATTGCATTTTATTAGTCAGACTGTAAGCCAAATAAATCCTTATTCTATATTTATCATGATAATTGACAACAAAAAGAATTTTGCATTTCAAAACGAGCTAAGTAACTGCTTCAGTTTGAAACGAAAAATATAGTGAACCTCTGCGATTTACCGCAAAAGAAAATAAGTTGATGGTAAAGAAAATAACGTACTGTTCATGAATAATTTCGGAGGCCTTCCTGGACAAGCATGACAAGATGACATAAAGGTATTCATAAAGAAGAAAAACGAGGATAAACCAGCCAGTGAAAATTAAAAAAACAGTTCAAATATTTCGGCCGTTTTTTACATTTTTTTCTATTTCAGCACTTAAAACGGACACCGTTTTTTTTTTTCAGTGACTGGAAACAATCCTCGTTTTTTCTTCTTTGCAAATATATTTTTCTCACCAAGTACACACAGTTGATACATCATCATTAATTCACTTTCCTTTCTTAAACCGCAACTAAAGTATAGTTAATACGTGCTCCTCGGTCTGAAATGAAGTCCACCATATGACGCTCCTGAAAAAGGCTTGTCCCCACTGACTTAAAAGATCGCTAATAAAAATAAAGATACAGGTAATCCAACTTTAAAATACAAATTACACATTCAAGACATGTTAATGCATTCATCACATATTAACTCACAAGTTTCTAGATAAAACACAAGAAAATAGTTGTCCGAATCACAAATAAGAGATCAAAGTTCCAATCCATTAGTAAACATTTTCAGACACAGCCACACCCAAAAGGGGAGGGTGTTGGACCTCCCCCCTGAAATTTCGTTCATCATTCTTTTTATGGATAAGAGGGGTATAAATTATCCTTTTGATAGTTAATCCCTTTGAAGACCAAATTCCTGGGCACTGGCTATTCCGGTATTTACTTTTGCATTCCTCTCTCATCTTCATTTTTATTTGCAATTAAATTATCACCAACCGTGAGCATTAATTGATCACTGTTAGAATTTTTTGGTTCAATATTAATTACACATTCACCTGACGTTGAGCAAGTAGGCGAAGAATCTGGCAAAATTTGTGATTTCATAGTCATCAGACTTCCTGGGTTCAACAGAATAGCTTCCTCATAAGACGGCGGGGCTAAAGTTGAATATTCTGGAGGCTTACTCGGTAGAGTTGGAACGGGTGTAGGCGGCTCTGGTGCCGGTGGTTCCTGAAATTCAAAACAGATCTATATATAATCATATCTACACGGAGTAGCTAGAGATTGATCGAGGAATATCACCCGAAAACTCAAGTGGCTTTCTTATCACTTTTGTTCATGGACTTTTCCATAGCGTAACATATACTGACGTAGCGTAAAATTTTATGTAGGGCTCAAGCCTACTTAGTGCTCTTTACGTTATGCAAAAAATCTGTCCCGTAAGAATGCCTAGACGAGTTGCCACACAGTGAAAAATAGCACTAGATTTTAGTAATTTACTGCTTTAATTAGGATTTTTTTCAGTAATCTAGCGATTTATTCGCTAATTTAGTAATTTTTGTTAAGCATATAAAAAATATCTATAAAAAGTGATAAATCACTGAGGGTGGCAACCCTGTACACTGCGTAGAGTAAAGTCTTAGTTATAATAGTGTGTAATATTTTACAAGTAGTCGGAAAAAGCCACTATTCTGAGGACTTTTCCTATCCCTTCTTTTGCCTAAAAAAGTGGAAAATGAAACAATCAAGGAGAGAAACCCGATATTTCGGCCTTAGACTTAATTTTAAAGAAGGGGTTCCCATCTTAGGGTGCACGCACCCCTAAGTGCTCAAGAAAATGCCGCCGGCAGTAATATCCATTTATTACCTTACTTGTTTTTTTTATCTATGCAAAGATGCTTGTCTCTCTGCCAGATATTTGTAAATTTAGTAGATTACGTATTTAAGATTGAAAAATAAAAGAACCTCAACACCCAACTCCTGCTTCGACAAAAATTTGTATCTGCTGGGTTTTTTAAGGAAAAACTTAAACTCTCAATGAAACTTTACTAATGCAGTTGTGCGAACAACTTTAAGACTCAGTATCGTAGCATGATTTTCCTTCTTTTTTGCAGTCGTAGTTTTTGTGTTTTTAATTTGTAATTTTTTGCAAAAAAAATCATCGAAAATGCGACAAAAACATTTCTCTGACTTGATTGTATACCTCTCAATCAGAAAACTGTAGTTTTGGTTCTTTCTATAGATATTTTGGGTAAAATAGGATGTTTTCTTAAAAATAGCATCATAGAATTAGCTTAAATTTATCTACTACTACTACTACTACTAATAACTCACTGCAGCACCAAGCCGCCTCAGGCCAACACAGCTACGCACGCTCCTCCTCCAACCTAATCTATTTAAAGCCTCCCTCTTTACACCCTCCCAGGAAGTTCCCATTTCCTTTAAATCCTTATTTATGACATCCTCCCAACCCAGACAAGGACGACCTGCTTTCCGTGTAGCCCCAGACGGTTGGCCAAAAAGGACAATCTTCGGTAATCTGTCATCCTTCATCCGTAGAACGTGGCCTAGCCATCTCAACCTTTCTTTCATTATAGCCCCAGAAAGCGGGATTGAACCACACTTTTCGTACAACCTACTGTTTGAAATACGGTCAGTCAGCCGGGTACCCAGAACAATCCGTAGGCAATTTCTCTGGAAAACATCTAGTAAATTTTCATCTGCTTTTCGGAGTGTCCATGCTTCAGAGCCATATTTGACCACTGTCATCACTGTAGCTTCCAATATTCTAATCTTGGTTTGTAGGCTTATCTTTCTATTCTTCCAAACTTTTTTTAACTGTGAAAAAACACCCTGAGCTTTAGCTATTCTACTTTTAACATCTTCACTGCTCCCACCATCTTTACTAATAATACTACCAAGGTAACTGAAGCTCCCAACCTGATCAATCTTTTCGTTACCTAAGGTCACCTGTTCATCTTCACTTATTCCTAACCTTAGTGACTTAGTCTTCTTAACATTAATTTTCAAGCCTATTTTAGCACCCTGAACTCGTAAAACCTCTAAAAATTCATTCATAATTGAATTAAATAGGGTTTGATGTAGAAGGGAATTGTGATTAATGATAATTAATTATCTTTTGTTACTATTTGAGTTCCAAAATACCACAGAATAAAAATTTGATCTTTTTTGCATTAATAAGGCAGAAAACTAAATATAGGCTTTGCCTTAGACGGGGGGGGGGGTGAAGCAGCTGAAACTGTAGTTGTTAGTCATCATAGGATGAGTATATTGATGGTACCAAAGCAAGTACTGATGTTAAGAAAACAATTCTTACTTCATAATTTTCAGAATAACCATAGTTAAAACATTATGCACGCAGCCTCGCTACACTTTATCCCTCCCTCTCCCCCCCTAATGTGTAAATATATAGCACAAATTATATATTCTCAATGCATTGTAGCTTGTATTCCAGTTTTTGCTGCGTCATGGTTGATTGAATTTACAGGTACACCGCTTGAACTTGAAACAAATGGAAGGGGGATAAGGAGGGGGTGCAGTTGTCCCCCACAGTAATTTAGAGAAAAAATATTATACAGCCCATACCCTTTGACTTTCCCGATTTGGATTCCTTTTGCTCCCCCAACAAAAATCCTGGAGCTACGCCCCTGGACACAAGTGATGAGAGGCATTAGATGAAAAAATGTAAAATTTGGGCTATATGTTTGCACATGGGGGGGGAGGGTTGAGGGTGAAGAATAGCAGGGCTGCATGCAAAATGTTTAAACTATGATTGTTTAGCATATTATGAAGAAAGAATTGTTTGCTTAACATCAGTACTTGTATGATATAGCAGTGGTCAATATATTATACACGTACCATATTTACAAATAATTAATTATAATTAGTGACAATCGGCTTCTGGAACATACCTCTAGTTTACCTCTGCCTTTTCCTTCCCAGCGTATTATTTGGCGAATTCCAGCTTATTCGTGTTCTGGAATTTAAAGAAGAGAAGAAAAGTGAAATGTTTGGAAATGTTTACGAGTTCTTTTTCCAAGATAAATCCAAGACAGTACTTAGCTTTCCTAGTACCAGTAGTTTTTGTGGAATAAACTTTTGGAGGTTTCAGACACAACCAGTGGCGTCATTGGAAGCGGGATAAGGGGAAGGGGCAGTTGTCCCCCCACAGTAATTTAGAGAAAAATATTATACAGCCCATGCCCCTTGTCTCTCCCGATTTGAATCCTCCTTGCTCCCCCAACAAAATGCTGGAGCTAGGCCCCTGGACACAAGTGATTCAGAAAAATCTAGATACTGGATAAAGATTTGATTATTTATCTTTTTAGTTCAGCCAACACAAAAAAAAAGAAGTTGATCAAAAAGCAAACTTGAAATCATAATCATACAAAAACAATCAGTGATAGTTTAGCGTAAAAGGTTATATTAGAATCCCCTGTTGCGGTCAAATAAAGATCAATTTTGTTCCCAAGTGATAGCCACTCCCTAAATTGTAAAAAGCGTCATTTCTTTTCAAGTAGTAAAAAGCATGTTCACGAGTTGTTATCACCGATTGACTGGGCATCTGCCCAACTTTGCATGCAAAATGCAGAAAGTATAGCTAACTTTCAAGAGAGGAAAATTGGCTTGTGTCGACAAACGAGTAGCTGACACCATCTAGCATTTGGTGTCCCTTGGTATTTTTACAAGCTTCCTAATTGTTTTTTTTTTTTTTTTTTTTTTTTTAGAAGCTCAGAGCATACACATTTTACTCTACTAATTTTACCAAATACAGCAATTAAACCAAATTTCCTTTCTATTACACTTAAAAGATGCCAAGACAACCCAAACGTTGGATGGGGCTTTAATTTTCTTTTTGCTGCCACTAGTACCACTTTTCACTTCTACACTCTTTGTGCAAAATATATACTTCTTTAGTAGCAATATTTCCATGAAAAATAACATCTGATATCGCCTGCCATCAAGCCACGCAGATGTAGGCAAGAGGAAGAGAAGTTTCGGATATGTAGCCCTAGAAATCTCAAAATTTTCCCATATTATGAAGTCCTAATAATTTCTTATATTTCCCAAATAATTCGCCAGCTTCTTGTGTTTTTTTCAATTTTGAACCTTAATTTTGTACACTAACGCGGGGGGGGGGTGTCTTTCAGAGTGACAGCCAATTTCAGAACTGAAACAAAAAACAGCAAATAGTTATATCAACTGTTGCAACAATAGCTGCTACCGTATAAAGAGCGACAACGGCATAAAGTAACCAAAGTTTAAAAACATGTTTGGTAATAATATATATATTAAAAATTCCTGGTAGAGAAAAATTAAAATTTGAAGCTTATTCAGGTAATTGAACTATTATTTTGGTTAATGTTACCAGTAAAACTTTACTACGACAACGAATTACGGAAATTTCGATAAATAGCTTGAGATCCCTCGAAAATGGCGCCGGGTGAAGACAAAAATTACAACTTTGAAAGTGCCATTGTCGAAAAGCCTTTACAGGAGAATTGCAGTCCCCCACCTCTAACAAAAAAGATAAGCACTTCTTGGCACAGATACCACTGTTGTGTCCCCTTTTCTTAAGGCTAGCAGGATACCACAACCCTTACTACTCACTACAACGCCTTACCCCTGGTTCCAACTGCTGCGTCAATCCCGACTTGATTTTTTTCTGGCGGAACAGACGTACGACTGAATCCAATGGGGGTTCACAAAGAAACGCATACTTTTGCGTCACTGCGACAAACTCCAGAAGAATTCAAATCAAGTTCTCAAACTGATTTCTTTTTTTTCCATTTTCATTTTCTTTTTTTTTTCAGAACAACGCACGCGGTTTGTCGTATTAGTTGAAATTATTCAGCGCATCCGAAATTGCAGCAAAAACGGATGGTTTTGGGGCGTTTGTCGCACGATTTGTGTCATTTGTCGCATGTCGCAGGATTTTGCGCAAAATCGCAGCAGTGGGAACCAGGGGTTAGAGCAGCGGTCGGCTAAGCGCCGATCCAGAGCCGCATGTATCTCTTTGATCCCTTAAGTGCGATTCTGGCATAAATATCCAGGGAATGTAGAATAATATTTTAATTAAAAAAAAAAAACTTGGTAAGAACAAAAATTATATCTCATTTTGATAAATGAAGATTATCCTATAAATCGAGAACATGTATAATTCTTTGCTTAAGTTAAAATTTTAAGAATAAAGCAGATATTCTGAAAAGAATTAAAGAGTTACCATTGTCATAAAAAAACTGTTAAAGATAGAGCAATTTAAATTTGTTCGAATATTAACACACACCATATGGATGATCTGGAATTGGTCTCGGCTTGATCAAGAGCAGTTGACAAGCCTTGTTACATAAATGATAAAGCACAAATTCCATTTTTTTTTTAGATTTATGTCTCATTCAGGCCCCAAAGAAGAACATTTAGGATTATTATTACTCAAAGGTCAGACACGTGAGAAGATATCACAAGTGCTGTAATTGAATGTGGGATAAATATCTTATTCCCTCGATAAAATTGTGGTGAATTCAACAGATGGGGCCAAAAGTAAGCCTGGCGTAAGAAAAAAGGGTTGTTGCTATTTTTAAAGAAAAATGAATCACGAAATACTTGTCATATTGCATTATTCATCAAGAAGCGATTCGTGCACAAACATTCTAGGAAGAAATTTGTAAATTTATGGAATTAGTGATTACAATTATCAACGCCATTTTAACTAAAGCTCTTCGTCATCGCCAATCAAAGACCTTTTATTTGACAATAAACAACCAAGAGAGATAAAACTCTACAAAAAGAAAAACTTCAAACGAGACCACGGCCAGTAGAATTGAAAGACTAAAACAACGCAGATATTTCGCCTGTATCCAAACGAGGCGTCTTCAGCACAAGATAGAAAATTAAAAGAAAACTAAACTAAAAACAAATAAAAATCACCACCAATAATAATAAATACATTTGTCGCTACTTATCCACATAGGGAAAAGCAGCTATTTGAGTTACTTCAATGAGAATCAAAGAGCAACTGATATATTCTTTTATTTGAAATGGAGAGTGAGTATGCTGATCTTCTGCTTCCTAACAAGGTACGTTGGTTATCAAGAGGGGACGATTCAAAACGTTTCGCGTCCTTTTTTCCAGACATTAGTGCATTTCTCCTTCAGAAGAGCGTTCGCTATCGAGAACTAACAGATGGTCCGTGGATCCAAAACTCTTATGTCATGGTAGACGTTATGTATCATCTAAAACAGCTTAATAAGGTAGAGGACCCCTTATCTTAACCCCTTTACCTTAAACAAGGGAAAGGAAACATTTTGAAATATTGGAAGAACCAGTAACATTCGAAAAAAAATATATTCTTTCTTGCTCAGGATATTGAAAGGGAAACATAGCTTCGCTTTCCAAGCCTACTGATACTTACTTACTTGTACTTGTGGCGGGAATCAGGCGTTTCCACCTCGCCCGGCTTCGATGATCTTAGAGACCTTCTTGGACCATGTTGATCGATCTTGTGCCAGCTGCTCTGCAAAGGCGAGCCACTGTGTTGACCATCTGTGACCAAATTTTCTGAAACCCCCTATTGGTTCAAGGTCTGACTTGGCCAGGATCCACCAGTTCTTCCTCTGTCCTCCTTGGCGTTTCTTCCAGTAGCTAATAGGCTCAACTAGAAGTATTTGGCGAGGCAGGTACTCTGGCGGTTTCCGCAATACATGGCCCAACCATTTCAAACAGCGTTCTTTAATAGTGAGCACAACATCTCTCTGAATATTGCACATTCGACGTATATTCACGTTGTAGATACGGTCACGTAGCTGTACTCTGAGAATTCTTCGTAGACAAGTATGCTCAAACACCTTAAGTGTATTCTCTTGTTGTAGTTTTGCCGACCATGTTTCGCACCCGTAAAGGAGAACGGTGCGGACTAGTGCCATGTAAATTCGAACTTTCGTTTGGACACTGATTTCACGGCGATTCCATAAGGGTTTCCGAAGGGAGGCAAAGACTGTCTGCGCTTTCTGTATTCTCTGTTGGATATCAGCGTCGGAAGATCCGTCAGTACAAAGCTGGGAGCCTAGGTATGTGAAACGGTTGACTTTTTCCAGCTGAACTTGGTTGATAGTTAGTGGGAATGGTCCTGTGTCGTGGTTAATAGCCATGAATTTCGTTTTCTCTGTGCTGACTTTCAAGCCGATCAGATGCCCAGGCCACAACGCTGTCAAGCATGTTTTGGGCTTCTACAGGGTCTGACAGGAGGCCAACATCATCCGCATAATCGAGGTCAGTCAGCGAGAGATTCTGTCCAGCCTGTGCTCCTGGATAAGACGATAGAGCATTTTCAAGCACCCAATCGATGCAATAATTGAACAGAGTCGGAGAGAGGACACATCCTTGTTTTACTCCGAACTCAACCAGAAATTCTTCAGTTTCTTCGCCATAGATTCTAACTCGGCTCACTGAAGCGTCATAGTATGCCTTCATCAGTTCAACAAACTTCAGCGGCATTCCGTCATTCTCCAGGATCTTCCAAAGTTTCTGGCGAGTGACAGAGCCGAAGGCAGCAATGAAGTCCAGTAACATATCTTTCAAACTGCTGGAAAATGAGGCGAAAGGCGAAGATATTATCAGTACACCCTCTACCTGGTCGAAAGCCAGCTTGATTTCCTCGAGTTCTTTCCTCCCTTGCCCCTTTAAAGCGGTTCAAGAGTATGATCCCGAATATTTTGACGGCAATGTCTATGAGACTTATTCCGCGGTAATTTTTGCATTCGGTTTTGTCTCCTTTCTTATAGAAAGGGAGGATGACTGATGTCTTCCAGTCTTTTGGAAAAGTGTTGGTCCTCCACACTTCGTCGAGAATGCCATGGAGCTGTTCAGCAGTGACCTCAGGGCATTGTTTGTATAGTTCCGGGGGGAGGCCGTCTTCACCTGGGGCTTTGTGGTTTTTTAGGGTTTTGATCGCTTTTAGTATTTCGGCTCTGGTCGGTGTATCCAGCTCGATATCATAAGGCTCTTTAGAGACGGAAGGTGGGAAGGCATCATGAGTAGATGAAGGGGATGGGTTCAGGAGGAGCTGAAAGTGATCCTTCCATCTTGCTGAACGTTCCTTCTGACAACTAATGATTTTTCCTGATCTGTTTTTGATTATTTCTGAGACAGCAGCTTTCTTACCAACGGATTCCTTCAGGATCTGGTAAAGCTTGCGGGTGTCATGTAAGCGTGCTGCTTTCTCTAATGACTCGGCAGCATCTTCCCACATTTGGCGGCGGTCCAGCCGAACAGAGCGTTTTACCTGTCTCCGTAACTCCTTTGTTTCTTCTTTAAGGCCTCCCATCTTTTGTCTTCGTTCACCGACTATTGACAGGGTTCTAGCGGTTATCCAGTGTTGTCGTTTGATTTTTGCTCGGCCTAGGATCTCATCGGCAGTCTCTGTCATCACGGTTTTAAAGGTCTCCCATCTTTTATCGGGAGTTAGGTTTTCATCAGAGCTGAGGGCGTCAAACCGGTTAGTTAGTTCCAAATTGAGGGCCTGCCGCACTTCTTTATCTTGAAGTTTACCGATATCGAAGCCGACCTTTGACTTGTTTTTTCTTCGAATTGCAAGACGTAGCAAAATTTTTGCTGCGACGAGCCTGTGGTCAGATCCAGACTGTGAGCCTGTGTCCGCGCCATTGTAAGAGCGAGAGTCCTGCACGGAGCTTCTCCAGCGCTGGCGTACGAGAATGAAGTCAATTTGGGCCTTAGTGACACCGTCATTTGAATGCCAAGTTAAGAGGTGGCTAGGTTTGTGTTGAAATATGGTATTGGTGATAACAAGGTGGTTAATCAAGGCATAGTTTACCAACCTCTGCCCATTCTCGCATCTGTGAATCCTCTTAATACTACGATAACCAAGTTGAAATTTTTCTCCTTTTAAAATTGACATAGATAGCTTTAAAAAGCTTTTTAAAAGCTTTTTGGTAGCTTTAAATAGGTACTTTTTTGACATTGGTAGCTGACACCATTTAAAACAATAATTTCAAATATGAAGAAAGCTTTTGTCAGCAGGTTTGAGGAAATTAAAACAGCAGAACAGCTTTAGTAAAAATCCTTTTAATGCTGCAACAACCAAGTTGAAATTTTCTCCTTTTGAAATTGACATTGGTAGCTTCAAAACACAGTAGCTAGATTTAAAAAATAAGGAGATATGACTCTAAATTCAAACGCTTTTGTGCCGAATTGAAAAAAGCGAAGAAGAAAAAAAAAGTGTGATCTTAGTTCACAACACAAGTGATCTGCTTTGATAGACCTTGAGAAAGAAGATATGAGCGTTTCAACATTTGGAATAGAATTCCTGACTTACAATCAACTGAAATAGCTTGCGTTTGCTTTTCTTTCCCTTTTCGGTTCTGCATGTATATTCGAACAATCTTTTTCAAGCATTAACATTATCAAGAGCAGGCACGTACGCAGGAATTTTTTTTCGGGAGGGGGGGGCAAAGTCTTCGAAACAGCAGATATAAAGTAGCACTTTTTTCATTTATTAATGCAAAAAGCTCGTATATCGGAAAATACAGACTAACTTTAATCTGTAGTATTGTAGCGGATGGGGAGAATAAGACTGAAGCCACAAAAGTACTTTAAGGCTCAGGTTATGTTCATAGCGATTTAGAACCAGTGATTAATCTATTATATCCCACTGAAAACGAAACTTTAGGGTTAAAAGTGCAATATGGGTGCTGTGGGGGGTAGTTCTTCTATTGCAAAAACGTAGATTTAAATGAAAAAAAAAATAGTTTCAAAATAGATCCATTAAAAGCTGTACTTTATCGTGAAAAGGGGGGGGGGATAAATGCCCTAATATTATGGATAATTCTATTTTGCTGTGGAAAGCAAACTCTCCTTACAGAAAAGAAAATAACAGTACAATTGCTAATTACTTCAAAGAGGGTAAAAATTTAGACAGATAATGGGTTAATAATTGGGCAGTGATTTGACCGGATAATTGCATGCTGTAAATCCCCCCCAAAAAAGGCTTCACACATGTATCTGGATTCTTAATAAATGTCCTACTTTTGCCAAAAATCCCAAGAAACCATGGGGAAATTAAAAATTTCACAGAATTTCGGGGGGGGGGGCCGAAGGACCCCCCTGCGTACTTGCCAGATCAAGAGTAAACTGAGAAGTCGTCTTACTGATGAGAAACTTACAAACTTTACAAGGAGATGCAAGGATATTATCCCATTAATGAATATTTACTAAGTATGAAATTTAGTTTTATTTAGTGGGCGACTTATTTAGTGCTAAAAAAAAAGGTTTTCCAAATACTCTAAATATTGTTGTAATGTTCATATTTGGCTCTTTGGCTAGTAAGTTTGCCTTTAAGGGACGATAAAGAGCTAATTTAAAAGCTAATAAGATTGAAAGCTAATAAGACCAAAAAGATTAGAGGCCGACCACGGTTTTTTCTCCAGAGTCGTCCGATAAAAGTTTTGAAATAGCCGTTTTGTTCAGCATAACTGAAAGATCCACTAACTATGCCTTTGAGGATAACATACCCCCCCCCATAGCCCCTGGAAAAAAATCTGTAGTCTAAGCTATAGAATTTGCTCATCATTTACGTATAGTATTTGCTATGGGAAACATACAGACATTATTCGGAGGAACAGGGGTTATTTTCTCTTGGAGAGGGGGATTTCCACGGGGAGAATTTTCGGTGGGGGGAAAGTTTCCGGGGGGTGAACTCTCCAGGGAAATTTTATACTAGGGGAATTTGCCAGAATTCCTATATAAAGTTCTTCTTATTCGTCTTACTTTCTCTTTGCCGATTCAATTTTACATGTGAAGATGGGGAATTGTCTGAGAGTATTTTCCTAGAGGATTTCTTGGTATGGGGGGATTTCTACGGGAGATTCTCGAAGTGAAAAATTCTCCATGGGTAAATTTTCCGTGGGAACGATTGTCCACTAAGGGGGGGGGGTGATATTCCGGGACAATTTTTCCGGAACGATTTGAAAAACAATCATAAATTAAAGTCTTTCTCAAATAAAAATGTGCTAAGATGACTTTTTCAAGAGGACTCGTCCGCAAGGAAATTTCCGAGGGGGGATTCTCAGCAAGAATGGAATTGTCCTGGGGAAATTTTGTAGTGCGGGGGGGGGGGGGGAGTTGCGGGAGGCAGTTACGTGGGAGGAACTTTCCATGGATAAATTTTTCGTGGGCAAGGGAATTTCCCATGGCGGCAGAGCTGCACTTCCCAGCGTTATCTAAAAAATGATCAGATTTTAAATTTAAAAAAAAAACAAGTTTTTTTTTTCAACAGAAAGCAAGGAGCAACATCAAAATCGAAAATAAACGGAAATTTCAAGTTCGAATATTTGTACTAATTTTGTAAGAACTACTCCTGAAACACAAGGGCTGTTTAGTTAGAACAATAAAAAGATTTTTTTAAAGTATCCAAAACTTTAGGGTGAAGAGCGAGGTATTAAGGAGGGGGCGACCCCCATTATATGCGTAATAATTTCTGTTGGTTTTAAGTTTTACTGTTGTTCCTTACTTTTATTTAAAAAACTTGTCTTTTTTTCTATTTAATTTGTTCTAATTATTCTTATCTTCTCTTTTTTTTTCTCTCCAGTGCTAGCGGGACACAGGTACATCATGAAAGCGTTAAAATGCATAACCAAGCAAAGTTTTCGAAATTACAGTTTTGCAATATTACAATTGCACGCCTTCAAAGCGTGCACTAATGGGTTACTAGGTTTGGCATCATACACAGGCCCATCTTTCTTTTTGGTTGGGGAACCCTCCCCCTGAATTTGGAGTATTTCCTAGTTTTAGCTTGTGTTCTTCATAACAATGTGCTTTTGATGATTACTTCTCTTCATTTGTTGATGTCCAAGAAGCAAAAATAACAAAAGTAGACTTTCTTACAAGAAGTCCAAATTAATGTCAATATTGTCCAATGGCTTGACCTTTAGCCTCTAAAAACCAATCCTTGGTGGTAAACTGAAGTGCAGGCAATCAAAGGGTTAAAATAATCTCAAGTAGAGTTTACCAGACTTTTTTTTATTGGTTATTTGAATAACCCCTATCTCTGTCTTTACAATTTCGAATTTACATCTACAAAATTTGCCAATTAGTTTCACTACATAGCGATTTTTGAAAGTACTTGATAAAAGTGCCCACGTTCTAAAAGCACAAATCTGGACCCTGCGTAACTTGGCTCCATACAAAAAATTGCATCCAAAAACAGTAAAGTCCTTGACTAACTAGAGACCTTCTCTATTTGATAGATAGATAGACAGGTGAATATTTGTTCAATCCACAAATGAAAAATGACAACGATAAACAAACACCCCAAATACCTAATAGCACACTTAAGCACAGTATATATCGCAGTTGCTAGCACTACAAAGAAAAAAGAAGAAGCGAAAACACCACAAGTATGAATGGGGATTTATATCCCCATACGATTTTTTGCTTCCTAACAAAATCAGGACTAAAATAAATATTTTTTAGGAATAACTTTACGGGGTCAATTTGAGGAAGATCTGATGCATGTTTTCTAACTAGATGTTTGGGGGGGGGCATACCCTCTCGGCCGAGGTTGAAGTCTACTTAGGTCTACTTTTGCAGTATTAGCAGAGTTTTTAGCTAGTTTTCTTATTCATTTAAATTGTCAAAGGTGTTTTTCTATAGGGTGTTGGCTTGTGAGATGTTTCAAACAGGCTAAATTGGATACTTAGGTCTACTTTTGCAGTATTAGCAGAGTTTTTAGCTAGTTTTCTTATTCATTTAAATTGTCAAAGGTGTTTTTCTATAGGGTGTTGGCTTGTGAGATGTTTCAAACAGGCTAAATTGGATACTTAGGTCTACTTTTGCAGTATTAGCAGAGTTTTTAACTAGTTTTCTTATTCATTTAAATTGTCAAAGGTGTTTTTCTATAGGGTGTCGGCTTGTGAGATGCTTCAAACAGGCTAAATTGGCTACTTAGGTCTACTTTTGCAGTATTAGCAGAGTTTTTAACTAGTTTTCTTATTCATTTAAATTGTCAAAGGTGTTTTCTATAGGGTGTTGGCTTGTGAGATGTTTCAATCAGGCTAAATTGGATACTTAGGTCTACTTTTGCAGCATTAGCAGAGTTTTTAACTAGTTTTCTTATTCATTTAAATTGTCAAAGGTGTTTTCTATAGGGTGTTGGCTTGTGAGATGTTTCAAACAGGCTAAATTGGATACTTAGGTCTACTTTTGCAGTATTAGCAGAGTTTTTAACTAGTTTTCTTATTCATTTAAATTGTCAAAGGTGTTTTTCTATAGGGTGTCGGCTTGTGAGATGCTTCAAACAGGCTAAATTGGATACTTAGGTCTACTTTTGCAGTATTAGCAGAGTTTTTAACTAGTTTTCTTATTCATTTAAATTGTCAAAGGTGTTTTTCTATAGGGTGTTGGCTTGTGAGATGTTTCAAACAGGCTAAATTGGATACTTAGGTCTACTTTTGCAGTATTAGCAGAGTCTCTAATAAGTTTTCTTCTTCATTTAAATTCTCAAAGGTGTTTTCTATAGGGTGTTGGCTTGTGAGATGTTTCAAACAGGCTAAATTGGCTACTTAGGTCTACTTTTGCAGTATCAGCAGAATTTCTAATAAGTTTTCTTATTCATTTAAATTATCAAAGGTGTTTTTTATAAGGTGTTGGCTTGTGAGATGTTTCAGACAGGCTAAATTGGCTACTTAGGTCTACTTTTGTAGTACCAGCAGAATTTCTAATTCTGCACATACACTTCAAGTAAGAAAAATACTTATCTCTATAGTCAGAATTGCATCCTGAATCCAAAGTTATTGTGCATTTGCATCAGAAAGGAAATTAATATTCACCATATACAGACCTAGCCTATACCAATTCAGGGTATATATTTGCACGTTAGTGAGTATATGTGTATGTATGTGTATGTGTGTGTATGTGTATATGTATGTGTGTATGTATATGTATGTATATGTATGTGTATATATATATATATATATATATGTATATATGTAAGCCCTATAGATAGGTAGAGTAGCTCCATAGGAGGCTTAGGCCAAGTAGGACCTTGTCCCAGTGGGGCCCATAATAGAAACTGGGAAACCCTCCCCTGGGGGTCATAATTTCAGGTGGAGGAGGAAGAAGGCCCCTCAAATGTACACTCAGCAGGGCCAACTGCCGTGTTCACGCGTCAGATGAGTTACAAACCTTCTCCCAGAAATGGGTTAAATTGCATGGTGAAGCAGAACACCATCGTGGGAGGATCCTCTATAGGAGGACAACTGCGGCAGGGCGTAAGATCCAGATTTATGGACAAAGGCCTCTGTAAAGGGCTGCCTCGACCCTTTCGGGGTACCTGCAAGACTGGGAAACTTGCGGTCAATTTTTCCCACTTGAGGAGTGGCGCCCCTCGAGGAAATTATAGCCTAGTAAACAACACAGCACTCGTACGGGATTCTGATTATTGGATAATTTTCTGGGCTTGGTTTGTTTTGATGGGCGTTTTCGGGCTGAAAAACCTCTTCCTAGCTAATTTATCTACTATGGGCTGCCTCCCCGTAGTAGCATAATATTTGTAGGCATGAATATATAATGAGTCGGAGGTAATAGGCTTGGGACTGTCTGTGCAGGATTTCGACTCTTGTTGATAGAAGAGCATCGCCAAGTGCTGAAAACCATGTTGTGACCAAGATGGGCCCAGGATTGCACAAAGCCTCCAACTTACTGGAGGTCCCAGGGACTTCTTGCTGTCCGGTTCTAAGCCGGCTTAAGCGCTTCGGTGTAGACTTGAGAAGATATGTTGGTCCCCATCCTGCACTGGTATCCGGGATTACTGCTTTTCTTGAGGCCAAAATAATTTCAAAGATTTAAAGAACATGAAAATTGGAACTTGGAATGTTACGACGTTAAAAAATGACTATCGCATCGACATTTTGACTGACGAATTCAGACGGTTTGAACTGGATTTATTAGGAGTTTCAGAAACTCATATCCCAGGGGTAGGAAGCATTAGGTGACATAGAATTTGTTTACTCAGGAAGGAAGGATGGGGTACATAGACAGGGAGTAGGGCTCATGATGAATAAGGAAGCTGCTAAGTCTTGTTCAGGCTGGGAAGGTATTAATAATAGAATACTAATTGCTCATTTTATGACTAAAAAGTTTAGGGTATCAGTCATAGTAGTATATGCCTCCATTGAACCAACTGATGGAGATACTAGTGACTCAGATGAATTTTACTTACAGTTACAGGAGCAAATAGACAGGGTACCAGGTAGAAATATGGTGGTTTTGCTAGGAGATTTTAATGCCCAGGTTGGTAGAAATAGGGATAGATGGTATCCTAGCCTAGGTAAATTTGGTGTAGGAAAAGAAAACAGTAATGGCTATAGGCTTTTGCAATTTTGTAGGTATAACAACCTAGTTATAACCAATACGGTGTTTGGTCACAAAATGGCCCATAAGTTGACATGGTATTCACGTGATGGTAAGACAGCAAACCTTATTGATTATGTTATTGTAAACAGAAGACTAGCAGGATCAATACAAGATACTAGGGTGTATAGGAGTGCCGTTATTGATGTTAAAAGTAAAGATCACCATCTAGTAGTGTCTAAGGTTAATTTAAAGCTGAAATTTCGGAAGAGTAACTCCCTCCCGGGAAGTTATGATGTTGGTAGACTTCAGGATGAAAATTTGAGAAAAAAATTCCAGGAACAGTTGAGTACTAAACTTGAGGGTTTAAAATTTGACAATGTGGAAGATGGATGGAATAATTTCAGAAAAACAATTTGTGAAGTTGCTGATGGTGTCCTAGGGAAGAGTGCTAAGACAGCAACTAGGAATATTAGTGAAAAAGCTTTAGGTTTAATAGAGAGTAGAAGGGGTTTGTATAAGAATTATCTGAGCGATAGGTCGTATGAAAACAAAAGGAATGTAAAGAAAGTGGAGAAAGCATTAAAATATGAACTAAGGAGATGTGAAATGGAGGCGATGGATAAAATTGCTGAGGATCTGGAAGATGCGGCTAGACGGCATAATAGTAAAATATTATACTGGCATGTTAATAAATTGAAAGGGAGTAGCCGATCCGGACTAGTCCCAGTTAAAGATAGAAATGGGGTCACAATTAGTGATAAGGAAAAAGTTAAAGAAAGATGGGTGGAACATTTTGAGAATGTGCTAAACCGAGATACAGTTGCAGGAAAAGATATAGATGAAAATGAAAAAGTTTGTGATACCTTGGATGTGAAGGAAGATTTGTTTAGTGAGGAAGAATTAGCGACAGTACTAGAAGGATTAAAAAATAATAAGGCCCCAGGTGCTGATAGTATGATTAATGAGTTCCTTAAATATGGTGGCTCTGAGGTTAGGAATAAGCTACTGAAGATTATGAACATGATTTTTGAAAAAGGGGAAGTACCCAATGATTTTAGGAAAACCTTAATTAAACCACTGTATAAGAAAGGTGACAAGAGTGAATGTCGGAATTATCGAGGCATTAGTCTGGTCTCTGTAGGTAGCAAATTACTGAGTAATATGATACTTTTTAGACTGAGACATGCTGTAGACAAAGTTTTAAGGGAAGAACAATGCGGTTTTAGAAAAGGTAGAGGATGTGTCGACCATGTTTTCACTCTTAGGTTAATAATTGAGAAGTCCCTTCGTTGTCAAACACCTTTGGTCCTTAGTTTTATCGATTATGAGCAAGCTTTCGATTCTGTTGATAGAACAGCGTTAACAAAGGTCTTATCGTTATATGGTATACCAGAAAAATACATTAAAGTGATTTGCGCTATGTACGAGAATAATACTGCTGCGGTTAAGGTAGGAAATGAGGTTAGCAACTGGTTTTGTATTAAATCAGGAGTTAAGCAGGGTTGTGTTCTATCCCCCTTTATATGGATCATTTTGATGGACTTCGTCTTAAGGAGCACAGGAAAGGCAATTGGAGACCATGGAATCAAATGGGGAGGAAGAACGCTCCTGGACTTAGATTATGCTGATGATTTAAGCATATTAGATGAAAGTTATTATTGAAGGATGACAGATTACCGAAGATTGTCCTTTTTGGCCAACCGTCTGGGGCTACACGGAAAGCAGGTCGTCCTTGTCTGGGTTGGGAGGATGTCATAAATAAGGATTTAAAGGAAATGGGAACTTCCTGGGAGGGTGTAAAGAGGGAGGCTTTAAATAGATTAGGTTGGAGGAGGAGCGTGCGTAGCTGTGTTGGCCTCAGGCGGCTTGGTGCTGCAGTGAGTTATTAGTAGTTAGTAGTAGTATATAATCCTAGGCTTACAATACTAGTTGGCTAATATAAAGATTTGTATATATATATATATATATATATATATATATATATATATATATATATATATATATATATATATATATACAAATCTTTATATTAGCCAACTACTATATAATCCTAGGCTTACAATACTAGTTGGCTAATATAAAGATTTGTATATATATATATATATATATATATATATATATATATATATATATATATATATATATATATATATATATATATACAAATCTTTATATTAGCCAACTACTATTGTAAGCCTAGGATTATATATATATATATATATATATATATATATATATATATATATATATATATATATATATATATATATATATATATATATATATATATATATATATATATATATATATATATATATATATATATATATATATATTGCCTAGAGGCTGAAATATAGATATACAAAATCATTCAAAATTGGTGTGAATAAGTGGCTTATGTTAGTGGATAGGTATATTAATATATTAAGAATCTTATCAGCTACCTTTCGAGCTGCTGTTTATGGTCTATTTAAGTTTTTTCCAGCATTTTCAAGGATTACTGTATTGTATATTTGTAAAAATTACCACCTCGTGAGATCTTTAGTTTTCTGCTAATTGGGTGACACTGATATTTTGCTGAATAGGTGACGATATCTCAGGCGTGTTTTTCAAATTTTGAATTTTCGATCTTGCAGCATGTTCCTCAATTTTGAAGGTACAGTCATTTATCTTCAGAAGAAGTATATTTTGAATTTTCCTGTTTTTAGACTAGTATCATTCAAACCTTGGGTTAATCTATAATGATTCCATTAGCCTACAAATCCTACTGTTGGATTTTTTCAAGTCTTTTATTGATTTATTAGTAAGATATGCCACCAAAAATAAACAAACGCATCCGAGAGAACCCACAAAGCAAAGATAGCAACACAGCTTGTGATGTGGGCCTTAGTGAGTCATCATCAGCAATTTAGTGTGACTTCTAATGTAAATGGCTCTTTGCACTACGTTTGAATTTAAGTGATAATGAATATAACCTCCTAAACAAGATAGACTCTAAATTGGTTGTCACTGGCATTGCACTTTGTGTAAAGTTAATTAAGAAGGGAAAGCTAGTGCTACCCCTGCTACCACTGTGATGCCATGACAAAACTCCTAGCTAGCCTCATTCAGAGCATGAACTTGATGTATCAGGACCTGAGAAACAACCTGGATAACATCAAGGAGCAATTCACCAACATTGAATAAACACTCCAATCAAAATGTGATGTACCCCAAACTAAACAACTTATTTCTGAAATGTTAGATGATCGGGTACAGAATAAGGTTAAAAAAAGCCATTAAAACCGAAGTTCGGGATACTTTGCACACTACACTTGAGAAAGAAAAGACGAAAAATAATACAATTGCCCATGGAGTGCCCTATAGCAATAATGATGCAGCTTTTGTGAGGTCTCACCTTGAATCTAAATACAAAATGTCTCCAATAATAATTACACAGGTCAAACGACTTCCTGAGAAATCTTCCACCGCAAATCCAGCTCACCAGCCGTTCTTTGAGAAGCAGCAAAGTTGTCAATCTGATGAAATACTAAAAGACCCACATCCTTTTGACTATACCTTTGATACTCATTATAATGTTAATTTTATATTTACTTTTCAGTTTCGTGTGAGTTAAATGTTACCTCTGAATAGATTCCATAGCTCTGATGTGATTTCAACAAGCTTTGGTCAGGTGGATTTGGTCGCAGATCTACCCTCCACCATAAGGAAAATGACAACTTATTTTCGTAACCGGGGTGGTATCAACTCTTCGGGGGAACGTTTTGTTGAGTTACAAAATAATCCTTTAGATATTGAAAGTATAATTAATAATTCAGTTCGAAATATAAATCAGAAAGATAATGATCCTAATTCGGCTAATATAAGTGTGTTTTGCAATTAAATGGTTCTGCCTCCTCTAAACGAGATGGTTTTTCTCTGTACTTCAATTTAAAATTCAGGGACTTTGCTCGTCTTTTGATGAGCTGAAACAGATTGCTAGTGATGGAACTCCTGATATTATTGGATTATGTGAAGCTTTCCTAGATTCAAATAAGGATATACTTAAAGATATTCCAGGATATAGAATGGAGAGGCTGAACAGGAAAGAGATGGCGAGAGGTGGCCTTGCCCTTTATATTGCCGGTCGTCTTGCATAAATTGTCCAAAGTGATTAGAGCAGAAATGAGGAAGGAATTTTCAAGTCCTTTTTGACTGAGATTAAGTCAGGGTGTAAGGATTTAGCTGTGGGTTTGGTCTATAGGTTCTCAAGTGGATCTGTTCCTTCGTTTATGAAAATCCTGGAAGAGGTTTTGGACTCGGTCCTAAAGCATCCATGTGAATTAATCCTTATGGGAGATTCAAAGCTCAACCTGCTGGATCAAATTATGCTTCAGCTATAGACTTTTTGTTCATAATGCTTTCTTCAGGAACTCTACCTTCAATTTGTATACCAGCCCGAATTACTGAGATGCATGCGTCTCTGATTGATAATATTATTTCGTCACTAGATGTCTTATACAATTCGGTGCTAGTTAGTTATATTTCTGATCGCTTTCCCGCTATCTCCCGAAACAAGAGTGCTGATCAGGCGCAGTGTATAGCATCCCCATCTAATCTCCCATTTTTCCGCTTTGGTGACACTGAGCTGAGTCAACTGAATTCTCGTCTGACTGATCAGCCATGGGATACTTCGGTTTCTGAATCAGATTTTAACCGTTTTTTTTTAGTATTTTTATGATTTAGTGAAAGAAAGTATTCTAGAAGTTTGCCATCAGAATCCAGCGCCTCATACTTCGAAAGGATGGCAGTGCTGAATCCATTGACGTCTCCAGGTCTCCCATAAATGCTGGAAAAGAAAACATTATTTGTGGAAGCTTTACAAAGCTTAATCACCTGCAGCTCATCATAAACGGTTCAAAGCCTATAGGAGTGAATTTAATTCTGTGTGACGGAAGGCCAAGTTTCAGTGTCATCATAGGGAATTCTCTGAGTGTGAAAAGGATGTTAGGAAGACGTGGTGTATAATTTACTCGGTTCTTAGACCTAATCTCAATCTCTCTTCAGTTCCAACAACGCTGATAGTCAATGGTAGAGCTGTCCAAGGAGAAGAAGATTTTTAGCTAGAGCTTTCTGTTTACCGGATTCTTCTTTTAAAACTATCACATATTGGTAGAGGATCAAATGCTTTCTCTTGGTTTGCTTAATTTCTTTCTGGTAGGGTAATTTCGACTGATTTGCATTTCAGGACCCCTTCTGAAGTAAATTATGGCGTACCTCAGGGATCTGTTCTTGGCCCCGGTTTATTTTTGATTTATGTTAATGATGTGATTTCGGCAGTCAAAAACACCAGGCCTCTAGAATGCTGCAAGAAGTGTTAATGTTCGTTCCTATTCCTAATGTTCGTTCGTGTTCCAATACTGCTTCTAAGGAAACTTTTCTCGTTGCTTTCGTCTATGAGACCACTCTTGGGACCCTTGGAAAGACGGAATGTGATATCAAGTCTAACCCTGGGGCAATATTTGAGAGTAATTTCATGGTTTGATGCGAATTACTTGGCCTTGAATGTTGGCAAGTCGAATTTTCTTACTTTTTCCTGAATTGGTATAGCTTTTCCTCAGCTTACACACCTTCAGGTGTCTCAAGGCTTCTCGTATAGACCAAAGAATAGGGTGGTCCGGTTTCTTGGTATCCTGCTTGATGAGAACCTTTCGTTTAGAAACCATATAGCCATGATTAGGGTTAAGGTCTTACGGAGTTTGGTTATCATTTCAAAACTCAGACACACATTTCCTGGATCTATTCTGAAGCTTCTTTTTTCTGCCTTGTCGAGCCAAATGTTTGTATTGCCCCCTTGTGTGGATGTCTACTTTTCCTTCTATACTGCGGTCACTTTCTGTCAGGCATAATAAAGCACGGCGTCTGGTTATGAACACCAACCGTTCCTCACCAAAACCGTTCTTAAACCTAGAGTCTATTTACATTCTTTCTTCCGCTTCTATTGTCTTTAATCAGCTTCATAGAGATATCCCAAAATCTCTTAAAAAAATCCTGCGTTTATTTCTGATTCAGCTCCATACCCTTCGTTTTTCATATAAAATCTGAATTACTCTTACCCCTACTATACGGTTAGATTTCTACACCCTCATTGCTTGTCAACAGGTCTGGAATTGTCTACCTTTTTCAGTACAGAGATGCCACTCGTTTGGGCCTTTTAAAAGGATTCTTAAGGACCGTTTACTTAAGAATCAAACAGAATAGCATTTTTCTTTTTTTCCTCTGAGGAGTTGGTGTCCCCTGAGTGTTTTTTGTTGTTGTTTATGGTGTATAGTTGTCTTCTCTGCACATTTGACTCCCTGGCCTCAGGTGTGGTCTCTTTTTAATCTTATATGTTGTTTGGCTATTGCTTTCCTTTTATTATTGTTGCCTATATTGTTTTTTTTTTGTATCATCCATGTATTCCTGCCATGGAGCCTTTCAAGGGGAAACAAAAATACTGTATTTCTAACCTGTATTTATTGGTGAATTGAACTCTGAACTCTGAGTTGTTAGTAGTAGTAGTAGTAGTAGTAGTATACCTCAATCAGTGACGAACGGCATTTTTTTTCCTTCACTAGGCAGTTTTTTTCTTCAAAACGCGTTTTTCAACTTTTGGTTAATATAGATTGTGATTCGCTCTTTACTAGGTTGCACCTACTAGTGCAAACATGATTTAAAAATACTGTAAATTAAAAATAATGAGTCTCAAGCAATTGGTGGAATAAATTAAGAAACTATCCTCTCGATAAAACCAAAAACATAAAAAGAGTGAGAGAGGAATGAGGGAGAGGAAAAGAAATGACTGGGGGGAAGAAAGAAGGGCATGAGACTAAATGTGGTACGTGTTAACTAAAGGAAACTATAAACTTCCTCGGCTGGACATACAAGTTAGGGGCGTAGAAGATTTTTTACTGTGGAAGCGCCAATATACGGGAAAAGGGCAGTCTAGTTAACTTTTTTTTTTTCAGGGACTTTCAACCAATCCAGGGGAAGGGGATCGGTAATAAAAGATTATTAAAAGGAAAACAATTTTTCTAAACTGGGAAAGATTCCTGCTAACACGTCGATAAACTCGGGATGCTTCACATGCCGTTTTTCTAGTTATTCACTACTCAAAAGAATTTGTTTTATTTCAGTCTAATTTAAATCTCTGCCAACAGAGAAAGAAATGCATGCCAAAACAGAAAATAAAATCTTGAGTTTCAGGAATACAAAACAACAAAAATTAAATGAAATAAAGAACAGTTAGATTGAATCGGGAAGAAAAATAATGGCCAGAGAAATTCACAGAGGAAAAATATACTGCCGACAGCTCACCTGTATAATTGGCAAGGCCTCTTCACCGTAAACAAAGAAATAAAGACGATTAAACAATATAAGAGCGAGACACTAAGACCAGTAGATTATTTTGAAACTAATTTAATCGGATGTGAGGTCAGCTGTTTGACAGCATGGTGAGTAATAATTTGATTTGATTTTGGACTTTGGCTAATTGTCCATATTTGTTGGTTATACCATTATGACGGAATATGTACATTCGTCGGTGTTGAATTTCGTGCAATCAAATCTTAAAAAAGGAGTAAGTGATGAAGTTATTGCTAACCATGCTGTTGGGTTTTTCGATGAGAAGTCTATTATGGCGGCTAAAATAGAACTTTGGTCTCATGTTTACGAGGGTGAACGTGTGCAAAGACGCCAAGGCGATCAAGCTAATTACCGTCACATTAAGGACATGATGGAAATCTTCCAGAAATGCGACAGCGAAAATTTGTCTTTGCCTACATACGTGATTATTTTACCTACCGAGGTTCCTGTTATTCCTGCTGTGGCTTATTCTAGCTTCGCCTCAAAGCTTGTAAGCATTGATTCGGAACTTAAGCAAATCCGTGAGAAGATTTCGTCGTATGATCTTAAATTCCCCCCTCTTAGCAGCCCTGGCGCTCAGTCATTGAATCCCGATCTGACGACCGTTGTTATTTCTAAAGTCCCATCAGAATTAGATAATCCTGCCAAGCGTCGCGAAATAATAGACTCTATTCCAGGTCATGAATGTATTCACAGCATTAAGCCCTCTGGCGATAAGCTAGTGGTACGAATTGACAAGATTGCTGCAAGGAACTTTTGCAATGCCGTTCCAAATGTAATGAGAGATTGTGACGTCAAAGTAAAAGAAACGAAATATATTGGAATCATTAAAGGTATACCGACCAATTTTGATGAGGAAATGTTAATTGATTGCAATAATATTACTCATGCGAAGCGAATAGGCAATTCTTTGGCTGTTAGAGTGTTTTTTTAAAACGCTGTTGCGCTGGCTAATGCACTTCGACTTGGTATAAAGATTGGGTATGAGATATATCGAGTTTACGAATACCAACGCCCACCCAAATGCTGTTATAATTGCCAATCACCAAATCACTTAAAATCAAATTGTGATAAAGAAAAATGCTGCTCCCGTTGCGCAGGGCAACATGAATCCTCGCCTGATTCTCCGTGCCAGGCTACACCAAAATGTGCGAACTGTCAAGGCAATCATGTGTCATTTTCAATGAAATGCCGAATTCTTCGTGAACTTCTGTCGAAACGATCGTCCTATACTAGAAAATGAGTGCTAAGACTAATTTCACTATATGTTCGTTCAATATTAACGGTACTAAGGATAAAGACGTTTCTTTAGATCAGAAATTAGAAAATTTTGATGTTTTATTCCTCCAGGAGCATCTCCTACCTTTAGTGAGCTTAAACTCCCTACAGAGAAGTAACGAACACTCAGTTTTTTCTAAAAGTGCACGCAAAACCTCTGGCAGACCATCAGGTGGCCTAGCATGTTTAATAAAAAAGACGCTGTTTTCACCACCCCCTTTATGCTATCACGAGAGTGATTGTTATATTGCTATTCGTCTTGCCAACCTTGTCCTCATTAATGTTTATCTCCCCTGCGACCAGAAATCCCTCCGAAGTTTAACTAAATTTACAAAATTTTGCGCATTAATAAAAAGTCTTTTGAATGGCATTGAGAGTAGTGGACTGGATTGGTTATTAATCGGCGATCTGAACTGTAACATTCACTCTTCATCAGTGCGGACTGAGCTTCTGTTAGATTCCTTACCGAATAGTTACAAAATTTTGAAGAAAGATGCCTCCCATTCCTATATCCATAATAGTGGCTCACTTTCAGACATTGACCATTGTATCGTTTCTTCTGGTCTCATCTGTGGCGAAGTCCATGTTGATTAGGATGAGCGTGATTACGACCATCTCCCCCTATCCCTCACTGTTACCCTTAATGCTACTGCGGAGAAGAACCTTCGTCCCAATTCTAGAAAATGGATTTCTAAAAGAGAATGAAACAAAGCTGACTGGCCTCTTTATTTTTCTACGCTTGTTAGCCTTCTATCAACGATTAAAGTCCCTTTTAATCTGTTGTGTACAAGCGTTGGGTCCCCACAAGCCAGAATTCAGCTTACTATTTATTATAGCCACATTGTATCGTGCTTAAAGAGGTCTGAAGAAGTAGCTGTTCCCCTTTGTCGCTTTAGAGCAAAAACAAGAAGTTCAATTTGGAAGAATGACCCAGAGCTCAAAACAATAAAAAATCGGGCTAAGTTGTGGCTAAAAATTTGGATAGCTTGCGGCCGCCCCTTAAGGGGTAATGTTTTCGATATTAAACAAAGAACAAAGCTTGATTTTAAACGCTGTCTTCGAAAAATTAGGTACAATGGTGCTGAATTTCCTAAGTCTCCTAGCCAGTGGAAAAAAGTGATCAATGTCGCGAAGTTTGATAGATAATGTATCATGGATCAATCATTATAGTAACATTTTCGATACAGTGATATATGCGGTTCATTTTCGTTTTGCCAAGCTCTGTTCTAATCTGTTGCCTAACAAAATCATTCAAGGTCATGTACCTCCCGTTAGTGTTGACCGTGTCAAAAGAAGTGTAGAGAGACTTAAATCGAAATCTTATGATATAGACGGGATCAGTGCTTTTCACCTCAACACCGATTCGGAGGAATTAGTTTATCACTTGCAGTTACTTTTTCAGATGTGTTTATGCTCTTCTTTAGTCCCTGATTCTTTTTTAGTTGGTAACATTACGTCAATTTTGAAACGCGGTAAGGACCCAACTAGTTGCGCTTCGTATAGGCCTATTACGGTTGCTTGTACTTTAAGTAAAGTATTTGAATATGTTTTGCTCCCTGATCTCCTGTCTAATGTAGATTATATGTCTAATCAGTTTGGCTTTAAGCCGTATATAGGATGCCAACATGCTCATCGTGCTATAGTTTCGCTATTACTTGAAGCGCATAAAAATGGTTTTGAGGTTCATTTTTGTGCACTCGATGTTTCAAAAGCTTTTGATTCAATTTGTCATAGCCAACTTTGGTATTCTTTAATCCAACTTGGTGCAAATGTGTCTATTATATCAACTCTTCGTTTTTGGTATGCTAATTCATATGTTCGACTCAAGTCAGGTGACACCTACGTTGGTAATATCCCCATCCGTTCTGGTCTTAGGCAAGGAGGAGTCTTATCCCCTTATCTTTTTAATGCTTGTCTTTATTCTGTTTTGCCACGTATTAATCCATCATGTTTTTTAGGCCTAACTAATCTTTCGTACATTGCATATGCAGATGTTTTACTTTTGATCAGCCGCACTAAATCTAGCCTAATTAAGTCGACCCAGCTTGTTTCTAAGTCTTTTGAGGAAATCGGCCTCAAACTTAATACTGAAAAATGTGAATATTTAGTTTTTAATGCTAAGCATCAAAGCAGTGATCTTGATTGTGGTTATTTTTCAGTTAAGCTCGTTTCTTCGATTCGGTGGCTTGGTATTAATATTTGTTCATCTTTATCGGCTTTTCGATCCTGTGGGCTAAATGATATTAAAAGTAAACTTAAAAAAGGGTACGCGAAAATTGTCCCGAACCGAGGCAGATTTTCACGAAAGGCTTTATCCAGACTTTATTCTACATATTGCGATCATTCTATATTGTTTCTTTCCGGTTTGCGCCCGTTGTTTAATAATCAAGATTTGCAGGGCATAAGAGTTATGTATTTTCGTTATTGTAAATATTTATTGTATCTGCCGCGTTCTTATAGAAATCAGAAGATTATCAGAAAGTTTTGTGCCACTGATATTATTTTCGTTTATAAAAAAACTCTATGCTAGATTAGGTGCTGAGGCCTGTCAACGCTTGGGCCCTTACCACCCTTTGATTAGACTGTATTAATTGTATTGTTTGTGTTATTTCGTTTTTCTTTCCTTAATGTTTTTACTCCGCTTAATTTGTCAAAACAAGCGGGTAACAAATAAATTATTATTATTATTATTATAGTTCAGGGGGGAGAAAATCCAGTGGGGCGAGCAAACTTGGTATTTTTTTTTAATTTTTCAATAGAAATACAAAGTCATTTTTCAATGAAAATACCCCTAAAATTTTTTCGGAAATCTCTTGGGGGGGATCCAGAACAGTCCGTTTACATTTTAAATACGATATTCCCCTCTCCGCACACCAACATAAGTTGGCAAGATCTCTAGCTAAGTGCTAGGCGTATTTCCCCTTGAAAAATCCCACGGGGAGGTAATTTTTTCCGTGGGGGAATTTTCTGGAAAATATACCCACAGGGGAATTTTCTGGAAAATATACCCACGGGAGAATTTTTCGTGGGGATGGAGTACGTAGGATCCTCTCTAGCTACAAATATGTTCAAGAGTGGACTTAATAGAGAACTTATAAACCAGCAGAGAACCGCCCAAATTGAGTAATAACCTTGGATTTGGTCATTTGTAATACAGGACTTGTTCAGAGAACACTAACGAAGAAATTAAGATTCGGAAACTTGACTCAACAAGCGAGTCAAGAACGCTAATTATTCTTTTTATTTTTAAGTCATGGTTAATAAACCTCATTTTGTTAGCCAGGAAAAAAAAGAGTTAACAAACAGAAATTACTGCCCAACAATTCTCAGAAACGTATCATTCGGGCAGAAAGTGTAAAAAGAGTACAAACGAAACCGGGAAGGCAGTTAAACTAGAAGCAACTTTGATAGTCCAATAATCAAAAACTTTTCTGAATATTATCAAGTACGAATTTTGTTATAGCACTTTACTTCAAGAAATAACCTAAATTCCAGTACTACGCTTTTTAACATTTATAATATTCCATTTTAAATTTAAGACCAGTTTGGTATAGAGGTGAAAATGTATAGAAGTGAGTATTTAACCCGAAAATTAAATTATTTAAAAAGTGATGCTCAGGTTTGATGATCCATGTTCATTTAGGAAAATTAGTAAGGAACTGTGTTTCTTAGATATTGAATTTTATTTTTTATTTTGCTACTTTATGTGGAACTATGGTAATATTTAGTTTCCAGACGCAAAAAGATTTTTGTTTTTACATTTTATTGATTATTGTGATGGAGTTGGTGGCAAAGTTTCATTTCTTTTTTTTTTCTTTTTGTCTCAGTTATTTGTTTCCTCTACCTCTCCCACGGAATTTTTTTTTTTCTTAATCGTGCTGGAAAAAAGAAAACACATCAGCATTATCCTTACAAAAATACGATTGTCCTTGCTTATCAAGGGAGGACAGTAGGACTCCAGTCAACGAGTTTGAAACACGTTCTTAAGAATTTGTTTTTTATTTCGATTTGACGACAGGTTCAAGGAGCTTCAGGATCGGTTTTCGGTTTCAGTTTAGGACATTATAGCTATTTATTCCGAGTTGCAATTTACATTCCTTAGAGAATCGCTTGGAAAACATGTTTTTCCATAATGGGACATGATTCACTCAAAGCCATTTCTCAGGCGTGTGGTCAATGTAGAAGTTCCCCGTCATCATGACTCAAAGCCTACCTAACCGTTTTGTTGAATTTGAAGTGGCTAATTTTATTTACAATGATAGCAGTTTTGGATAATCGACAAAAAATGTCGCAGAAATACGAAAATCATTTTCTCAGATTTTGCAATTAATGGAGACATAGGTAGCATATAAGCATGTTCAATTTGTGATAATATTTTGAAAAATGGGTCACTGTGGAATCAAGGACCGGGATTTTTTTTTTTTTTTTTTTTTTTTTTTTTTTTTTTTTATAGCTTTCTCAGTATAATTGCAGTGCTTAATAAACCTCTCCTGGAATCGCAAACATATATACCCAAGGGCATATCCGGGATTTTTGTTCTGGGGGGAGGATATTTTTTCGGGGAGAGGGGGCTCAAAAGAACTTTCAAAAATGATAAAAAAAACTCGTTTATATGTATTTTTGTTATATTTTTACGAGTCGAAAAAATTTGGGGGGAGGGCCAAACCTGGATCAGGATGTCGCCGGGCGAATTGGTAAGTGTGGAGACGCTTTTGTTATTTTCAATGATAAATGTTTTGCGTCAACAGACAAAAGAAGCCAGATAAATGTAAGCACATGTTTTCTCAGATTCGGCAATAGACAGAGACACTGGAAATCTACATATTGATTCTATTTGCGACAACATTTAGAAAAAAGACCATTGTTTGACTAATTAATTTGGCAGAAATAAAACAGTCTCCGGTGAACGAGTCAACAGCCAGAGATAAACAAAAAGCGGCAAGGGGCAAGAGTCTTTGCTCTTTTAGGGTTAAGTATTGCTTCTTGGATTAGACAGGAGTAGGCCTAATTTTATATTTGGGTTTTTTTAAATTCAAAACTAAAATTTAAGCAAACCCAAGTCAAGAAGTAAGCCTACCAGAGATAAATTCAACTGTTTCTTCAACGTCTGAATTCAGTAAGCTTATCAAAGGACTAGGGACGTTCGCAGAGGGCTTTGCACCTTTTGGAATCCAAAATTTTCTTGAATTTCTGGGCGCTTTTTGGTCAAATTTGTCAAATAAATTTTGATGTTTACAACTTAACCCCCGTCCCTGATAATATTATCATTACCCACCACCCCCACCTCCCACCCCTGAATAAAATTCCTGCTCAAGTGTCTACAGGTGGTTCCCACTTTAAGCAGGACAGTCCCGATTGGATATATTAACGATTACTACGTTGTTTATAACGGACTTTGAATCTAATTTTATCAACACTGAACAGGCCTCGTAATCATTGATCAAGAACCATTCCTTTTCAAATAAGGCTAGAAATGAAATCCCATGACCCCCCCCCCCCCACAATAAAAATATTGTTTTCCGAAGCATCCCCAAAAAGTAATGTTCGTAAATACACAAATGTTAGCATAAAATACACACCTTCAATTCTCGTTAACGTAAATTTTTGGGGAGATTTCGATTTTCCATTGGGCAAATAACAGAAAACCACAAAAAAATTGTACAATCCAAATTGTCCCATTGAATTTGCCATTGGGTAAATTCAAATACCGTATATAACATCAAACCCGTTAGAGTACCAAGAACATTTGATTCTTTCAATTGGTTAAATAGAAGCTTACACAATCATCACTAAAATACTAAGCAAACCCATTTCGAGCAATAAGGGTACCAGAGATAAATCCAACTGTTTCTTCAATGTCTGAATTCAATAAGCTAATCAGAGAACATTCGCACGGGGCTTCGCGTCCCCTTCAAATCCTAAATTTTCTTGAATTTCTACTCACTTTTTGGTCAAATTTCTAAAATAAAATTTGATGTTTACAACTTTACCCCCCCCCACGACAATATTATCATTGTCCACCACCACCACCCACACCTGAAAAAAAAATTCCTGCTTACGCGTCTATAGGTGGTTGCCACTTTAACTGGGACTGTCCCAGTTTGATACAATAACAATTACTACGTTGTTTATGGCGGACTTTGAATCTAATTTTTGTCGGCATTGAACAGGCCTCGTTATCATTGATCAAGCCCCATTTCTTTTCAAATCAGGCTAGAAATGAAACCCCCGGATTCCCCTCCCCAAGAAAATTTCTCCAAAAGAAAATTAGTTTTTCTGAAGAATGTCCAAAAGGTACAGTTCGTAAATACAAGAAAGTTAGCATAAAATACACATCTTCAATTCTCGTTAACGCAAATTTTTGGTGAGACTTCGATTTTCCATTGGGCAAATAACAGAAAACCACAAAAAATTGAGATTTAAAAAAAAAACACAGAAAAATTAGAGCACTGGTGCCCATCGACAATGTTTAGAATATTAATCAGTAATATTATTTTCAAAGACCTTATATAACGTGAAACCAGTTAAGAGTACCAAGAACATTAAAAATGAAATCTGATTCTTTAAATTGGCTAAATAGAAGCTGACACAACCATATATGTCTTCCAAAATTAGGAAAACGAAGGACCTCAAAATCTCATTACAAAAGGATGTCCGCTTCATGTATGCAGGTTTAACACCTAGCGAGCACCAAATTTAAAAATGAAGAACGTGTGTGAAAAATGAGCAGAAAATCATCCAAAAAATGTATCATCGTGTAGCTCTAGAAACTGTAGCTTTCCTGATTTTTATAACAAAAGACAGACCCTGTCATTAACTCGCAGTAAAATGGGCCAAAAAAAGCAGTGAGTGAATGATTAAACCATGCAAAAATATAACCCTAACAGATCAATTAGGCTATACTTTTTGTATTTATCGCTTTAGTTGAGTATTGACGCATCAATTGAATCCTTTTTTTCTTCTGATTCGAAAAGCACCACCTTTTATAATTTTGACATATACCCACTAGCCTATATTTGTTCACCAGCAAACGGTTGCACCGACCGATTGGTTGTTGAAATGCTTGACTATATTTGGGCGGTGCAGTCGTTCCGTTTGACTTTTTGCGCGGATAGGAAAAGTTTCAACTTGTTTTTATTCACGATTCAGTGTGGTAATTAAGAAGAGAATTTATGGATTGAGAAAGATTTTAGTTTTAAAGCAAACAATATAAAAATCGTAGAAAATCCCATTTTTCATGAATGCATAGACCTATGATTTAGCCAGAAGGAAAAAAGTTTTTCATTTTGATGTCTTTGGTATTTTAAGATCTTTGGGATAGGATACCATTTATATTCAGACAATTCGTTTGCAGCAAATCTAAAGGCATTAAGCTGAACAATAGGAATATTTACGGGAAAGAGTCAAAAATGTATGTCTTCTTTTTTTGACTCGATATTTAGAGTCCATGTTTCGCGAGGACGGCAGTCGAACTCACGTTCACCTCCCATCCTCGTGAAAACAACCATCTGTTCAGAGAAAAGGATAATCACTCAATCCAGTTCATTTCCGGTCTCAAAGCAGAGCTGAACTAGAGCTCTTCGTTCAATTTTAGAGGGGTGAGAGGAAAATGAAAGCCAAAAATGCTCTGTTGAACAAATCCAACACGAGGTAACGCCAGCGGAATAGCTTCCATCCAGCCCTCTTCTTCGTGACAAATGGCCTTTTAAAAGCTGTTGAATGCAAAAAAAAGGATAAAGAATAAGAATCCCCAAGAGCCGCTGATGGGACACGAGGCGTCAAATAACATTGATCTTTTTTACAGGAAAAGATAAGGATAAAAAAAGACAAAGGATGAAAATCCCAAAGAGCCGCTGATGGGATACAAGGCGTCAAATGACATTGATCTTTTTACAGGGACAGGTAGCAAACCTGTCACCCAACTTTGCGGTAGCAAGAATCGACGGCCGGACCCCATATTCTCAAGCAGACGATCAATCGACTGTACTACCACAGGATTAGTTAAACTGAAAGATTTTTATTTCATTTGGTATTTACCAAGTGACATATAGCGATTGCAAATTCTATCGGTCTGTCTGTCGGTCCCGGTTTTGCTAGTTTAGGCACTTCCAGATAAGATAGAACGATGAAATTTAGCAGACGTATCAGGGACCAGATTAAATTAGAAATAGTCGTTTCCCCAATTCGACCATCTGGGAGGGAGTGGGGGGACGGTTAATTCGGAAAAATTAGAAAAAATGAGGTATTTTAACTTCAGAACAGATGATCGGATCTTAATGAAATTCAATATTTAGAAGGATATCGTGTCTCAGAGCTCTTATTTTAAATCCCGATCGGATTCAGTGACATAGGGGGGAGTTGGAGGAGGAAACCTAAAATCTTGGAAAACGCTTAGAGTGGGTCGGGATGAAACATGGTGGAAAAATAAGCACATGTCCTAGATACGTAATTAACATAACCGGAACGGATCCGCTCTCTTTGGGGGAGTTGGGGGGAGGGTTAGTTATGAAAAATTAGAAAAAATAGGTATTTTTAATTTACGAAGAAGTGACCAGACCTTAATGAAATTTCATCATTAGAAGGACCTCGTAAGTCAGATCTCTTATTTTAAATCCCGAACGGATCCAGTTTCATTGGGGGGGGGGGGCGGAAATCTCTGAAAACACTTAGAGTGGTGAGATCAGGACGAAACTTGATGGAAAGAATAAGCACAAGTAATAGGTACGTGGTTGTAATAACCGGACTGAATCCACTCTCTTTGTGTGAGTTGGAGGGGGTTTTAATTCGGAAAAATTACAAAAATCGAAGTATTTTACCTTAAGAACGGGTGACCAGATCTTAAAGAAATTTGATATTTAGAAGGAACTCATGTCCCAGGGCTCTTATTTTAAATCCCAACCAGATCTGGTGACAATGGGGGGGGGGTTGAGGGGAAAGCGGAAATATTTGAAAAAGCTTAGAGTGGAGAGATCGGGGTAGAATAAGCAAATCTCGCAGATACGTGATTGACGTAACAGGACTGGATCCTCTCTCTTTGGGGGAGTTAGGGGGGTCCAGTGCTTTAAAGAGTTTGGTGCTTCTGGACGTGCTAGGACGATGAAAATTGGTAGGCGAGTCAGGGACCTACACAAATTGACTTGATAAGGTCGCTTCCCTGATTCGACCATCTGAGGGGCTGAAGGGAGAGAAAAAATAGGAAAAAACGAGGTATTTTAACTTATGAGTGGGTGATCGGACCTTAATGAATTTTGATATATAGAAGGACCTCGTGTCTCAGAGCTCTTATTTCAAATCCCGACCAGCATTAAGCCTCTGATTTTCCTTTTAAGTTAATCTATTGATTCTTAGAATTTTGTTAGAGCCCATTCCATACGAGCTCTTGGCTCTTCCGACCTCGTCACAAGTGTCATATGAGCTCTTAGCTCTTGTTCTCTAGGCAGTCGGTATTGCGTAAATTAAATTAAAACCAACGCTTCCAATTCCAACGCTTCCTATGAATGGGAACAATAACGCAACTTATGGAAATATATTATAAATATCTCAGGAGCCAAATAATATAGGAGGAAAAGCATTCAATACAACTTGCTCTTCTGACAGCAAGGAGTATGAATCTAAGCTTTCTAAAAAAAATATCGCTTAACTAATTTTGAACTACCATAGCAATCTTTTCTTCGAGCAAAGACAAATATGACAAGCTGCTGATACAGCAATGTTTTAATTCGTCCAGGTGTTTTGTCAACAACAGCTTAGACCATAAAAAAAGGTAATAAACAAGTAAACCACGGGTGAACAGTACTATAAATATAGAGACCTAAGGATTCGTACAGGGAAAAGATAAACGATGTTTTTAGACCCAACCATTTAAAGTGTAGAATATTTCCATGAAATTCCATCAACGTTTATATTTGTTGAGGCTTTTCGAATAGCTATTGGATTTAAATTTACTCTTTCCCTCCACTGAATATTTCTAATATCTTAATTTATTTAATTGGTAAGTGTCCCTAAAGAGTAGTAAAAAAAGTAGTAAAAAGTAGTCGAATAGCTATTGGATTTAAATTTACCCTTTCCCTCGAGTGGATATTTCTAATATCTTAATTTATATAATTGGTAGGCCTAAGTGTCCCTGAAAAGTAGTAAAAAAACAGTAGTGAAAACTAGTAAAAAGTAGTCGAATTGGATTTGGAATTTAAATTGAATTAGAATTTAAATAGAATTGGATTTAAATTTACCCTTACCCTCCAGTGGAAATTCCTAATATATTTATTTAAATAATTAGTAAGTGTTTCTAAAAAGTAGTCGAATAGCTATTGGATTTAAATTTACTCTTTCCCTCTGGTGGATATTTCTAATATCTTAATTCATATAATTGGTAAGTGTCCCTTAAAAAGTAGTCACACCCTAATTTGAAAACAATCACGTGATGCCATATAACGGCTAACTGTTTCTCTGAAGTACTTTTACAGTCAGAGTCAGTTGTTTTTTGGATGCTCAAATCAAAGTATACATTTTTCATACCTGAAGCCTAAAGCCAAGCTACCATATCTCTACATAGAATCAATAGGTTTCATTAAAAGTTGGCGAGTTATATACGTAGTTTGGTAGGTATACCCTCTTTTGTCTCATGGCTGAGGGATCAAGTTAAAACTTCTAAGAAGTTTGCTTGTTTGGGGAAGAGAGCAAACTATTTTTAATACTTTATTTTTTCATTTTCATTATTTTTTTTTTATTGTTAGCTCCTCAAAAAAAGTTTACGCTGTTTTTCTTCTTTTTATGTCTGTCGTTTCATACCTCGCTAGTATAATACTCTGAAATTAGCATTTTGTCACGTTCCTTTGTTTATGTTTTTTTTTTAATCTTGTCTCTTTCAGGCTTTTTAAAAAGAGCGATGGGTTTGGCAGCTCTAAGAAACACCTTAATCCCTCTTTAGCAGAGAGATACGGTCTGGACAAACCATTGGAAATAATTACGTGTTATTTCTTTTAATCTATTGCGCAATTTCGTTTCTTTGCAAAATAGATTGTATCGCATTAAATCAGATAAAGACAAGTCCCAGACTTTTAAATGGAATAAACGATGTCTAGAAGAAAAGGCATTGGACATATGTGTTGCTTGTCAAACAGTTCGTGGTAACGAACTGTAGTAAGGAGCGACCCGGCTCAATAGTAACCAAAACTCTAAAAAATGGAATTTTGATACCAATAGCTACATCAAAAGAATCGCATTTTAATGCTGGTTTTAAATATATAAGTTTCATCAAGTTTAGTCTTACCCATCAAAAGTTAAGAGCCTGAGAAAATTTGCGTTATTTTAGAAAATAGGGGGAAACGCCCCCTAAAAGTCATAGAATCTTAACGAAAATCAAACCATCAGATTCAGCGTATCAGAGAACCCTACTGTAGAAGTTTCGAGCTCCTATCTACAAAAATGTGGAATTTTGCATTTTTTGCCAGAAGGCAGATCACGGATGCATGTTTATTTGTTTTTTTGTTTTTTTTTTGTTTTTTTTTCCCCAGGGGTGATCGTATCGACCCAGTTGTCCTAGAATGTTGCAAGAGGGCTCATTCTAATGGAAATGAAAAGTTCTAGTGCCCTTTTTAAGTGACCAAAAAAATTGGAGGGCACCTAGGCCCCCTCCCACGCTAATTATTTTCCCAAAGTCAACGGATCAAAATTCTGAGATAGCCATTTTATTCAGCGTAGTCGAAAAACCTTATAACTATGTCTTTGGGGACGACTTACTCCCCCACAGTCCCCGTGGGAGGGGCAACAAGTTACAAATTTTGACCTGTGCTTACATATAGTAATGGTTATTGGGAAGCATACAGGCGTTTTCAGGAGGATTTTTTTTGGTTTGGGGGAGGGGTTGAGAAGAGGGGGATATGCTGGGGGAACTTTCCTTCGAGAATTTGTAATGGGAGAAGAAAATTTCCATGAAGGGAGAGCAGGATTTACTAGCATTATTTAAAAAAAAAAACAATTAAAAAATAAAAGTGAAAAAGCTTGTTCAGCTGGAAGTAAGGAACAGCAATAAAACATAAAACAAACAGAAATTATTACCCATATGAGGGGCTCACCTCCTTCTAATACCTCGCTCTTTACGCTAAAGTATTTTCAGTAATTTCAACTACTTATTCTACGGCTTTTGTGATTCAGGGGGTCATTCTTAATGAATTGGGATAAAATTTAAGCTTTAGTGTAAAGAGCGAGGTACTGACGATGGGGCGAATCCCCTCATATATGTAATAAAAACATGAGAATACAAAAGTTCTTATAGGGACGTGTGGCCGTACCTTATTTTGTAAATAACTCTACTCTAGATAAACTATGGTGGTCATGTCAGTGAACGTGTGGTAAACAGCGATGCAAAAATTTTGAAAATAAGAGCTGGGATTTTTATGGAAACTCCAAATATATACGTTGTCTAGACTGGAGAAACCTGAGAAAAGTTATTCGCACAAAATTCGAAACAAAGCTAATTTATAAGTTACGTAAATCTTTTACCAATAAAAAGATTCGTAAAAAATTAAAAGTTCTAGTTGCCTTTTTAATTAACCAAAAAATCGGGGGGCAACTAGGCTTCGTCCCCCGCTCTTTTTTTCTCAAAATCATTCGATCAAAATTATGAGAAAGCCATTGAGCCAAAAAAAAAATATGCAAATTTCGTTTTGATTATTCCTCTGCGGAGAGCCAAAATCAAAACATGCATTGATTCAAAAACGTTCTGAAATTAAATAAAAAAAACAAGTTTTTTAAACTGAAAGTAAGGAGCGACATTAAAACTTAAAACGCACAGAAATTACTTCGTATATGAAAGAGGCTGCTTCCTCATCAACGCCCCGCTCTTTACGCTAAAGTTTTTTACTGTTTTAAAAAGAAGAGTTGAGAGAAAGAGTCAAACTTTAGCGTAAAGAGCGGGGCGTTGATGAGGAAGCAGCCTCTTTCATATACGAAGTAATTTCTGTGCGTTTTAAGTTTTAATGTCGCTCCTTACTTTCAGTTTAAAAAACTTGTTTTTTTTTATTTAATGACACTTAGAGTTGAACTTAAAAGAGAGACCAATTGTACCCAGATTATCAGATTAGCGTATCTCAAAAACAATCCTGTGAACAGTTAGTGGAACGACTTTCAAAAAGTGTTATTGAGGCTAATCGGACCTCAAATTATGCCTTGGGGAGGGAGCAGAGAGGTGGAATGGTCGAGTGCATTTAGGAATTAGAGCAGGCAATTCTGCTAAGAGAGTATTTAATGTTCAAGATTTTTTTATTATTCCAAAACTTAAATAATAACAAAATAATTTTAATTTTTACTGCTGAATATTTGTTTTTATCTCCAATCCTCCATAAAAGTGTTTGAACTATAATCCCTTGTGGGAATAAGAATCTTTTCACAGTGAAGCAGCGAGTTAAATAGAAAAAAGACAACAAGTATACCCAAATTATCAAAATATAGTGTGTACAACATCTTGGGAAAGATGAGGAGGGGAGACTGAGTCAAAACTTTCAGGGCGTGATGGAGGCTGAGATGCAAATGGAATTTAAATTTCGACGTAGGGGATGGGAAGAGAGGTAATATATTATCAACATTTATTTAGCAGCTCAAACTATCAAATTGGCTTCTAAAAATTAGCATTCGACGACGAAGCACTGCCCGTGCTGCCGAATGTCCGTATGCACTGCCCGTGACAAATTAACTGCCCGTATGCAAAAATCGCGTGTATGATTTATTTTTAGGGAATTTGAGAAATTTCAATTATAGGTTTTAAACACCAGAAAATATTGCCATAATGATACATGTAATCAGAAAACTTTTGAAGCGATTGGAGGGAGGGGAGAAATTCAAATACCTGACATATCAGCGTCGAAGCTTTTACACTTTGACCGTGACAATTGACATATCGAAGACAATAACAAAAACGCTCTATTTCAACTTGATTTTAGGTAAAACTTTCTCTCAGGCTATTGTATTTAAAGCTTTGAAGTTCTATTCTAAAAATAGGGAGAAAACCTTTCGACGGTTTACAAAAAAAAATTCAAAGGGAATGCATTACAAAACCCAATTTAAAATTATGATAATCGATTTTGGATAATGTTGTAGGAATAAAAGGTTAAAAAAAAGGATGAAGATTAACAAAAAGTTTGGTATCCGACTTTTTCGTTTTCACTAAAAAAATAATAGCAATATAATGATTAATTTAAAATGGAGACTATTATGATCAGGCGGAGAACTACAAATATACTGTATCATCATGATTTCATTTGAACAGGTCAACTTCAAAGAACAATTTGATATCCGCATCAAAATTTTGAAGCAATATTCACCGAAGGCAACAATGCATATATCCGCCCCTCCTATTTTTATCCATGCAAAATTGTGTCCTCTAGCCTAATGCATTAGAAACTTCGAAAGTTCCTCCATTAAATAAAAAAAAAAAAACATCAACTGGAATGTTTATTTGAAATCCAATTAGTTTGTGACAATTATTCCTAGGCGATATTTCAATATTGACATTGATACACGGGTGGAAACGTAAATATTGATACCCAAACGATATTTGGAAATATTAAAATCACACTTATCAAACAGTTCGTAAGAACGAACTGTAAGTAAGGAGCGACTTAGTCCAATAGGAACCGAAACTTTAAAACGAGTAATTTTGACATCAATTAATGCATCGAAAGAATTGGCATTATATACTAAATCCAAACGTTTAAAATTCATTAAGTTTTATGTTACCAATCAAAAACTACGTTCCTGAGAATATTTACTGGGTTTTTCAAAAACGGAGGAAGCACCGCCAAAAAGGCAAGTGATCTTAACGAAATCATATCGTTAGATTCAGCAAATCATAGAACCCTACTGTAGAAGTTTCAGGCTCCTACCCTCAAAAACGTGCAATTCGTTTTTTTTTTTTTTTTTTTTTGTTTTTTGTTTGTTTTTTGCTAGAAGAAAGATCAAGGATGTGTATTTATTTGTTTTATCTTACAAGATTGGGAGAAAGAGCAATCGAACGGAAATGTAAAGTTATTGTGCTCTTTTAAGTGACAAAAATATTGTAATATTGTATAGAAAGCACCACAAGAAAGTGGTGCTTTCTGCCATCTTGTGGCACTAAGCTACTTAGCCCCTCAGAAGACCAAGTTGCTATCGATTTAAAATTCCTAGATTTAAGCCAATCGATTTAAAAGTGCCAAAAAATAACTATATATTGAGCTTCCTAGTTATGGAGGAAGTAACACTAGTAATGCTACAGGGTGCTATATTCGTTCCTGAAAAGTCACATAGTTGATACGAGATAAATGGTTAATATTGACCTTATCTTAATGCATAAGTTAACTAGGTTCATCCACTAGATTTTTCATTAGGTTACGAATAGTGAAGCAAAATTGCGCATCAACTATTATGATGGAATGGCGGTCGGTAGTTGTGTAGACGGGGGTGGGAGGGGGGTGTCATAAGCCTAAAAGAGTTCATATCAATGCCCAAATTTCCATGAACCTTTAGCTAAATATAGATAGGAGTAGCGTGAGGGAGGACCTAATCTCTCGTCTACTTTCATTTAGGCAAAGCCTGGAGAAAGGATCCTGCTGGGTAATACCTCCGTTCTTACTGCAGAAAAATTTCATTTTACTAAATAGTGATGTGTAAGTGAGCATCAACTATTATGAAAGAGCGGGGGGGGGGGATGGATTTTCTTATCACAATAATTTTTTTTCTGTGTATCCGAAATTATTATATTAACTCGGTTACTGGCAGAGGTGGAAAAGGCGGAACGTGAAATCACGAGCCACACCAGGAAATTCCATGGGGGGGGGGGGAATTTGCAATATATCATGAGCTTTGTTTTCAGCCATTTTAAATGGTAAGAAATTCCCATAACTTTGCTTTTGCAATAGATTTTTACCATTAGGATTAATTGAAAACATGAAGCAGGTTCGAATGGCAATTCTGTTTCATTTGACAGGTTTTTGTTCATAAAGAGTTTTGAATTTTGGTTTATATGGGTTGTGATTCGTTCTTACTAGGTTGCAGTTATCGCCATATCCATGAAATTTCTCTTTTCCTATTTATATACAACGTTTCAATATATTGAAACAAAAGAAAGCTATATGTTACGCGACTGTCTGAAATGGGGTTAATGTCGACATTCACCGGTTAGAGTCCGAAATTCCTTTTTTCTGCTTGGATCCAATTGGCTCTGCAAATCAGATTTTCAATCTTATCCAAGCTTTGATGGTAAAAGTTAAAGTTAGGTGAGATTAGGTCAAATAGGTTTTAAATCTCAGAAATGGATTAAAAACCTCACTTAACCCAACCTGTCACCATGAAACCTAGCATAAAACTGAAAATTTGACTGGCAACGGTGATGAAATCCAAGGAGAAAAAAAAAGTATTTCGGACATTCAACGGTAAATGTCGACATTCACCAATTTCGGAAATTCCCAGTAACATTGTATTCAAACATCAGAGAATCCCGTTGTAGACGTTGCGACGGCTTCACTCGCATATATGATCAAAAGTCAGGCAGATTTTCCGACCTTATGAATAATCATACCTCCCTTGTCCCCTCCCCCAGTATATCTGCTGATGACAGTCGCTGTATATGTGATTGAAATATCCAGTATTTTTTTATTGTTTTTTTTTCACTGTCTAGGATTTATCCCTATTTGAACTGTTTTATCGTCATGGAAAGGTAGTGTGATCTTCGAAAAGATTTCGGCTATATTCGTGGCACTCATGTTTCTAACAAATCCACTTCAACGTACTTACATTTATAATTAAGACGTTGTCAGAGGTACATTTTTTCTGGGGGGGGATAAATTTATCCTGGAAAAACCTCATTGCGCCTTCTTAACTTTTCTAGCTATCTCCTAAACAAAGAAGTTTATCGCGTAGGCACAAATAACAATAATAAGAGCCAATGTAGACATTTTCACTTAATCCACGAGCAGACGACTACAAAATACACTTTACATAGTGGTATACGTACAATGAAAAAGGTTCAAATATCAAATCGTTTAAGAGGACAAACCAGGGGAAAACAGTTTCCTTTAGCTTCCCTTTATGACAAATGATTAAGGTATTTTTACCAATCTCGCTGTTTATTCGTCCATTATAATCTAATGAAATCGTAAATAATTTACAAAATGGAGTGCAGATAGCCTCTTTTGGCTTGCTCAGTTATAGGTTTAGTTTCGAGAGTACACTCTTGGGAAACTCTTTGAATCTTCACCTAGCGACCAATCCCTGCAAACAGCCTACGGATTCATGATTGCTACCGCTGCAACCATGATAACGCGATTGGGTCACGAAATTCATAACAAAATAAACCCATGAGATTGAAGAACATTTTTTAATACACAAGTACATGATATTAATCTATCTTCTTCTCTTTGGTCAGATGTATAAATTCAAGGAAAATAGTTTAATAATTTAAAAACAACTTAAAAAGAAAAGAGCGAACCATTTTGAATCATCTAATGTTTTAAGCTAGTTAGTTGGTTTGAAAAAACAGGGCTGGAAAACTAGATGTTATCAAAAAATTCTTATAAAGAATAAAAAAAAAAACAAACACGCACATACCTGGATTATATTAGGTGCTGATGACCATTTACAAATAGCCGCACAGACACAGATGGTTCCAGCCATGACACATGCCACACCAAGGTATCTGATCGGTAATAAATAACTTTGAGCGAAGCCAACCCAGTTCAACAGAGCTCCCAGCATCAAAAGACTTATTCCATATCGATATGAACGTCTATATTGACGGGCTAGATATGCACTTAGCATTTCTGATTGGTCCACTTCTGATTGACTACTCATCTAAAAGAAATACGACTTTAAAATTTTCGGCATACATTTTCCAGCACATATGTGTTCTTTATGCTGCAGTTTAGGCACCAACGCCGAATGTACCGCTAATAGTACTAGATCTTTATGAGGTAAGTAAAAAATGGCTCTTGTGCAAAAAATTACCCTACAATTCAAAAGGAAGAAGAGGAACATGACCTAAATCTCAAAAATAAGAGGCAGTCAAAACTCAGCACCTTCCCTTCTAGCTTGATCACAGCACCAGATCGTACTCCATTGACTCCCTTCTAGCTTGATCACAGCACCAGATCATACTCTATTTACTTCCTTCTAGCTTGATCACAGCACCTTATCATACTGCATTTCATCTTTTCTAGCTTGATCAGAGCACCGGATAGTACTGCATTCACTCCCTTTTAGCTTGATCACAGCACCAGATCGTACTGTATTCACTAGCTTGATCACAGCACTAGATAGTACTCCATTTACCTCCCTCTAGCTTGATCACAGCACCTTATCATACTGCATTCCATCTTTTCTAGCTTGATCAGAGCGCCGGATAGTTCTGCATTCACTCCCTTTTAGCTTGATCACAGCACCAGATCGTACTGTATTCACTAGCTTGATCACAGCACTAGATAGTACTCCATTTACCTCCTTCTAGCTTGATCACAGCACCTTATCATACTGTATTCCATCTTTTCTAGCTTGATCAGAGCACCGGATAGTACTGCATTCACTCCCTTTTAGCTTGACCACAGCACCAGATCGTACTGTATTTACTAGCTTGATCACAGCACTAGATAGTACTCCATTTACCTCCTTCTAGCTTGATCACAGCACCAGATAGTACTCCATTTACCTCCTTCTAGCTTGATCACAGCACCTTATCATACTGCATTCCATCTTTTCTAGTTTGATCAGAGCATCGGATAGTACTGCATTCACTCCCTTTTAGGTTGATCACAGCACCAGATCGTACTGTATTCACTAGCTTGATCACAGCACTAGATAGTACTCCATTTACCTCCTTCTAGCTTGATCACAGCACCAGATAGTACTCCATTTATCTCCTTCTAGCTTGATCACAGCACCTTATCATACTGCATTCCATCTTTTCTAGCTTGATCAGAGCACCAGATAGTACTGCATTCACTCCCTTTTAGCTTGATCACAGCACCAGATGGTACTACATTCAATCCCTTCGAGCTTAATCATGGTACCAGATTGTACTGCATCCTCTACGTGCTAGAAATTGTGGCCCACACTCTACAGCAGAGGTAGGCTAATGTGCAAAAGATTTTGATCCCAAATTTTAAATAGCCAAGTTAATAATGTCTCTACACAACAAAATTAAACTACAACTGAAAAGGGAGTATGGACAAAATTCCAACTATATATAACTCTACACATTACCACTGTGGGCTTGTTCGCCACACCAGATCCATTGCATACCTCGTGTGCTACAGATTGTGATCTAAACCCTACAGATGACATAATAACAATAATAGCGTATTTGAATCCTTTGTATGAAACATGAATGCACTTCAATGCACACATCAATGCACAAAATAAGAAACATGAATGCAATTGCTCGGAAGAGTCCGAGCAAGAAACTCACTAGAAATATAGCATCTAAATTATGTAGATAACATACTTTAACACTGAAGTTAGCAGAAAATAGACTATACTTCCGCCACGCTTTCGGAGTCTGTCCACAAGCGGGTCTTTTTCAAAGAAATACAAAAATCGGAAGAAAAATCAATCGGAAATTTATCGATTACGAGTCCAAAGCTACAACTGGAGAATATATTTGTAAAAGCGGAAGAACGTAGATCGAATTTTCTTGTGCTCAGACAGTGTGAAGAACCTCCATAGCGGGATCAAAAGGAAGATAATTGAGGCGAAAAAACCCATTGTGAACTCTGTCCGTGGTTGTCTTGTCGAACTGGCCATTACCTCGAGCAAACAATCCGTACGATTTTCTTACTTTTTCTTTTAACAGAGATAGTAAATTTTTTAGTAGCCTTAACAGTTGGGCACGGCGAGAGACGAGTATTTCACAGAAGACGATAGGAATAAGTTGCTGGGCCAATACTGATAGTAACAGGAGGTCCCTGAGATGAACCGTAATCAAAAAGCTTAGTTTTCGAGGAAATTACTTAGCAGAAAAACTAAACGAGAGCAGAGCAGACTATATCAACTGCGTTTTGGACAGCTTAAAGTCTGATATCAGAAGAATATCGCCTGTGTAACAGAGGTGACTAGAATCAACACAAGTCTTAATGAGATACGGGAAAATATTCTAAGAGACGGTTCAGGTAGCATCCAAGCTGGATGTGTAGCTACACCCGTATTCTTTTTAGAATTATGTCTTTTGAACTTCCTCTTAAAGGAATCAACAGAAAGGTTTCCATTAATAGCCTCCCTCAGAAAATAGTTCAGAGTGGAGGTAAGGCGTTTACAAAGCTAGCCTTCAAGTATTCAGCACAGTATGTCTAAATTTCCAGGTTATGCGATCCTATCATACTTTTGCATGTCTACTGCATTGGCTTGGAAAAGGAGGACAGAAGCGCAACGGGGAAGGGTGGTTGGTGTTCTTGTAATAAACATTCATTAACACACTTTCAAATATCACAGTCTGTAAAGGTAATGGATCGATTCTAAAGCTAACTCTTGGGGCGAGGGGTGCCAGTAAGGTTTAGCAAGGAACGACCCATCTGTAACAAATTCATAGAACGATAAGTCGCACCCAGCTTTATAGTGTAGGAGGGTCAGATTCAACCGAAACTGGCGGTCCAGGAAAAATCTGAGGAGAATTGAATAACCAAAAGACGAAGTTTGTCAACTCTCTTAATAGCTTCACTTCTGAAGATGAAAAGGATGTAGACACAAGATTTTCGATTTTTGCCTACAGATTAAAAGCCTCAACAAACTTACTACTGATAGGACATTTGAGGATTGGTTGTAACTTCCAAGAAATACTTAAACTTCAAAACGATTTCGTTAATTCAATTCGGCGAATAGCCCCAATGCTGATAAGTAGAAATTGCTAAGTATTCAGACTCTCCCAGTAGAAGAATCTAGAGACAGTCTCAGGGGCACCATCATTATTAGGGGTAGAATATTTAACGGGAGACATATGAACTTTACAATCTACATTAATTGAAATGAAAAAGATGAAGATAGCGGACATGTAAAAAACGTAGTAGACTCTGGCATTACTATATTTTTTGTCACAAAAGATGAAAAATCAGAGAATTAATTTACCATTAATTGTGTTACCCCTCCCGAAAGGAAATCTTGGCTATGTCATTGTCTTTAATCCAATTGAAAAAGACTAAAATAATTCATAAATAACCTCTGAATACAAAAGTGAGAAAGCACTGTTCATTGTATACTTAAGATCTTGGTTCGTATCTAGATTCTTGTCATTTAACAACACAAGCTTTAAAAGTAGCAATAGATAAGGCTGTTTACCAGGTGCCCTATATGATTCAAATCCCATAAATTCTGATAAGATAAAAACAAACAACAATCACAGCCTTATAAAACATGATTCAATTACAGATTTTACCAAAAATACATTGGGCAAGAGTGAATTACCCAATCAAAAACAATGTACTATTTACTATGATATTTTATGATGAATAGACTGTAGGATAGAGAGGGGAATATACATATACATATATACAGTAATTTTCACTACTCTATATTGACGCTTCATTACCCAGGGTAATAATGGGACACTTAAGGTCAAAACAGTTGATCAAAAAAAAAACTGTTTCGAATGCATGTTCCTTTTCTTTGCTTTCTGTGAAATGACAATGCTGCCAACAAGTTTAAACTAGTTTAAACAAGTTTAAACCAGTTTAAACTAGATGAAATACGTGACTGAACTGCTGAAAAAAAACATGAGAAGGCAGCTGCAACTAACTGAAATGAATTTCAATTCGACTCAAGTCAATCTGCAAATTTTGAACTAGCCGATTTTCTGGACGGATTCCAGAAAATCGCTGGTTTGCTCATGTTTGACACTTTGTCAAACATTTGACAAAGTTTGACAAACATTTGACAACATTTGACTAAGTTTTGCTCATGTTTGACACTTCCGTCACAAGCCAATGTGGCATCTCTTATTTCGGGTGTTTTCGAGTACAAAACCTATTTTGGGTTGATGAAGAGGATGTTTCATCATGATAAGGGAAACAAGTTAATTTTAAAACAGTAAAAACCTTTAGCGTAAAGAGCGGGGCGTTGAGAAGGAAACGCCCCTTTCATATACGGAGTAATTTCTGTTCGTTTTAAGTTTTAATGTCGCTCCTTACTTTCATTTAAAAAAACTTGTTTTTTTTTTAATTTAATTTCTGAACGTTTTTGAATCAATGCATGTTTTGATTTTGGCTCTCCGCAGAGGAATAATTAAAACGAAATTTGTATATTTTTTTTTTTTTTTTGGCTAAATGGCTTTCTCATAATTTTGATCGAATGATTTTGAGAAAAAAAGAGCGGGGGAGGAAGCCTAGTTGCCCTCCGATTTTCGGTTAATCAAAAAGGCAACTAGAACTTTTAATTTTTTACGAATCCTTTTATAAGTAAAAGATATACGTAACTTATAAATTAGCTTACGTAAAGAACTTTTGTATTCTCATGTTTTATTACATATATGAAGGGGTTCGTCCCCTCGTCAGTACCTCGCTCTTTACACTAAAGCTTAAATTTTGTCCCAATTCATTAAGAATGACCCCTGAATCACAAAAGCCGCAGAATAAATGGTTGAAATTACTAAAAATACTTTATCGTAAAGAGCGAGGTATTAGGACGAGGTGAGCCCCTCATATGGGTAATAATTTCTGTTCGTTTTAAGTTTTAATGCTGCTGCTTACTTCGAGCTGAAAAAAAACTTTTTCATATCTATTTTTTTATTGTTTTTTTTTTTTAAGTAATGCTAGTAAATCCTGCGCTCCCTTCATGGATATTTTCTTCCCCCATGACAAATTCCTCGATGAAAAAGTCACCCCAGCATATCCCCCTCTTCTCAACCCCTGCCTCCAACCAAAAAATCCTCCTGAAAACGCCTGTACACTTCCCAATAACCATTACTATATGTAAGCACTGGTCAAAGTTTTGAACTTGTAACCCCTCCCACGGGGACTGTGGGGGAGCAAGTCGTCCCCAAAGACATAGTTATAAGGTTTTTCAAATACACTGAATAAATTTTGATCCGTTGACTTTGGGAAAATAATTAGCATGGGAGGGGGCCTAGGTGCCCTCCAATTTTTTGGTCACTTAAAAAGGGCACTAGAACTTTTCATTTCCATTAGAATGAGCCCTCTTGCAACATTCTAGGACAACTGGGTCGATACGATCTCCCCTGGGAAAAAAAAACAAACAAATAAACACGCATCCGTGATCTGCCTTCTGGCAAAAAATATAAGATTCCACATTTTTGTAGATAGGAGCTTGAAACTTCTACAGTAGGGTTCTCTGGTACGCTGAATCTGATGGTGTGATTTTTGTTAAGATTCTACGACTTTTAGGGGGGTTTTCCCCCTATTTTCTAAAATAACGCAAATTTTCTCAGGCTTGTAACTTATGATGGGTAAAACTAAACTTGATGAAAGTTATATACTTAAAATCAGCTTAAAAATGCGATTCTTTTGATGTAGCTATTGATAACAAAATTCCATTTTTTCGAGTTTTGGTTACTATTGAGCCGGGTCGCTCCTTACTACAGTTCGTTACCACGAACTGTTTGATAATATCCCGAAAATCTAGTTTTTTAAACAAAATCCAGATCGTACCTCAATAAACTCATGCTAAATATACCTGTTAAAACATAGTAGAGAGTCTACTGTAAAGTCCCAGGATACAAAAAAAAAAAAAAAAAAAAAAAAAAAAAAAAAAAAAAAAAATTGACTGTACTTTGTCACCAGGAAAGTTTGCTTTACAGTTAAAAGAGGTTGCACACTATAAGTCGTAGATGTCTACTATCGCATATAAGTCTACTTCGCAACTTTCGTGTGCACAATGCGAAATACAAGGTAACTCACGGGTTTCTACGAGGGGGAGAGGGGATCTCTCTCTCAAAAAATCGTGACAATTTCCAAAAAACTTCTTTTTTCAGCAAAGGTCACCAATTTTCAGTATTGTATTTCTAATATTCTCCTTAAAAAAAGCATGCACAGGCGTGACTTCATCTCTTGAACGGCCTTTGCGAGTCCCATCTTGACAGAGTTTGTAGCATTTATGCTAACCAGGAAAAGAATTGTGATTGTTCTGATGTTTTTTTCAAATAACCCACTGTTTATTCAGAGTTATATTTCTGGCACGCAAAAAAAAAAACTCGTGTACGTACCAACCGGATACGTTCCCTTTAATGAGGCCATTTAAAAATAGGTAAAGTAGTGACTTGACTTACTTGAATGGAGTACCATCCAGCCTTTGTGGCTTTTTCTTTTTTAAGAAGACAATGAATTTGGCGACGGTATTTCAATCTGTCTGGCGCTAGACGTAGTAGCTGGGGAAGGATGTGAACCAAGAGTTTGTGGTCCGTCTCTTACAAGGTCGTCCTCGGGGGCTTGTGCCAAGAAACTATTCTTCGAAGCTAATTTTTAGAACGTTGTTGGATGAAAGTTGCTGACTGTGGCCAAGCCAGCGGAGCTGTTGGCTTTTGATCCAGTCCATGGCGGTTAGGAGGGCGACGGAGTAGTTTTCGGAGGTCTCCATTTGAGACTCTTGAACATAGGTAATCCCCATATTGCGTCTAAGGCATTTAGTTTCAAACACGGAGAGTCTTCGTTCATCATCAGCCTTTCTTGACCAAGTTCCGTCTGAGTATAAAGTGATGGGATTTAAGAGGGAGTTGAAGCGTCGCATCTTCCAAAGAATTGGAAATACATCCAAAGAATTGGCTTTTTATATTGATTCAAATACATAAGATTTGTTAAGTTTAATTTTAACCATCAAAAACTGTTCCTGAGAAAATGTGTTTGTTTTGTGGAAAAAGAGGGAAAACACCCTAGAAAGGCACGTGATCTTAATGAAAATCCCACCGCAAGCTTAAGCATTTTCATAAAATGACCCCCCCCCCAAGTCAGCGTCACGAGTCCCAAATCAAAGTCAAATAAAAGTTTTGGCCAGCAGAAGGCCAACACTCAATCGAGTGAAATTCATGAGACAACCAATCGACATAAATTTACTAAAAATTATGTCCTCATTATGTACCCAAAAAATCGATTACATTTAAAACATTACATTCAAACACTAAACAATTTAAATCTTGTGTGGGAAATCCAGTTTCTGAGGACATAACACAGTCTGTAATGCATAATGGAACATAACGCATTTGTTCCTAAGGTTACATGTAGTCTCAGCAAGATAAATGGTTAATATAGACGATTCTTTTAATAGAATTTAGTTGCACAAGACCATAGATTAGTACATAAGATAAGGTAAGACTAACAAAGCAAAAAACACTAATAATAATGAATAATCAAATTATGAGTAAAAAAAACATCATCTAGAGCTAGGGTGGAGGATAACCTGATGTATTTTTTGTGATCTGGGGGGGGGAGTGCCTGAAGTCCCAAAGAGCAGTTAGGATACTTGTCCATTATTCAGAACACACCCAGGAATTTGAATTTATAAGACTAGACAAAAACCGGTTTATAACTGTCTGTATTCGAAGACAATTACCTTGGGTTCCAGGGAAAAACTACGTTGTAGGTATATTTTAGTTAAATATTTAATATATAGGGTTGATATTTTGGTTAGGTTACATTTCGCTCGCAGCCCCGCTATATTTAACTCCCCCCCCCCTAATGCACAAATATATGGTTCC